>NW_013670318.1:34276-39132 GCF_000517525.1 Limulus polyphemus
TTACAATTATATAAGTAGAATAGTTAACACGGCTTACAATTATATAAATAGAATGGTTAACACGGCTTACAATTATATAAGTAGAATAGTTAACACGGCTTACAATTATATAAATAGAATGGTTAACACGGCTTACAATTATATAAGTAGAATAGTTAACACGGCTTACAACTATATAAGTAGAATGGTTAACACGGCTTACAACTATATAAGTAGAATGGTTAATACGGCTTACACCTATATAAGTAGAATGGTTAACACGGCTTACACCTATATAAGTAGAATAGTTAACACGGCTTACAACTATATAAGTAGAATGGTTAACACGGCTTACAACTATATAAGTAGAATGGTTAATACGGCTTACACCTATATAAGTAGAATGGTTAACACGACCTACAGCTATATAAGAAGAATAGTTGACACGACCTACAACTATATAAGTTGAATAGTTAACACGGCTTACAATTATATAAGTAGAATAGTAAACACGACCTACAACTATATAAGTAGAATAGTTAGCACGTCTTATACTGTATAAGTAGAATGGTTAACACGCCTTACAACTATATAAGTAGAATAGTTAACACGACCTACAACTATATAAGTAGAATAGTTAACACGACCTACAACTATATAAGTTGAATAGTTAACACGGCTTACAATTATATAAGTAGAATAGTAAACACGACCTACAACTATATAAGTAGAATGGTTAACACGTCTTATAATTATAAAAATAAAACTCTATAGAGCATATACGACTTTTATGGAATACTTGGCAAATAATACAAAAGTAGAGACTGAGCTCTTAACACAGCCTAGAAGTATGGAGACAAAATACTTGACATCGTGTCTCTTTCTCTACGTAAAATCCTTAACAGTTGATATAATTACATACGCGGAATACATGTATGGACAAAATACTTGATATCGTGTCTCTTTCTCTACTTAAAATACTTAACAGTTGATATAATTACATGCGCGGAATACTTGACACGGAATACATGTATGGACAAAATACTTGATATCGTGTCTCTTTCTCTACGTAAAATCCTTAACAGTTGATATAATTACATACGCGGAATATATCTATAGACAAAATACTTGCATTAAGTAAAGACTACAAGGAATTGACAAATTATTGTTCTTAAGGCAATGTATTAAAGAATCTAGCTGGGTAAACGTGTCCTCCAAATTTTGTTATTATATGCCAGTTTAAAATATAATTTATATTCCAGAGAGTTACATGGCATAAGAGACCGTGAAGTTTAAATAGGTGTCGAATTACGTTCATTGTTTAAGGTTGTGCATGAGCAAACTCTAAAGGTATTACCACGATATATATATGTATTTGTATAATGCGATCAGTAGTATAGGACAATAGTAAATGTTTTTTTTTTTGGTTAGCTTAAAGCGTTCTTGCCTCGTGCTTCAATTGGAAATCATTATATATCTTGATAATATAGTAATAGTTAGAACTGGAACGTTTTCTTTACATTACCTTCATTATCCACTACATTATAAATTATTTTTTCCTATCCTGTTGGTTATTAGCTCTTCCAAGGAAACGTTTAGGCTTAGTGTAGTACTCCACGCGGGTTGTATTTTGTATGGAGTTCTCTTGTTTTACGGCCCGGCATGGCCAGGTGGTTAGGGCACTGGACTCGCAATCTGAGGGTCGCGGGTTCGAATCCCCGTCCCACTATCCATGCTCGTCCTTTCAGTCGTGGGGGCGTTATAATGTGACGGTCAATCCCACTATTTGTTGGTAAAAGAGTAGCCCAAGAGTTGGCTGTGGGTGGTGATGACTGGCTGCCTTCCCTCTAGTTCCTCACTGCTAAGTTAGGGACGGTTAGCGAGGATAGCCCTCGTGTAGCTTTGTGTGAAATTCAAAACAAACCAAACGAGGTATGCTGGCTCATATTGCGTTTCCTATCGGTAGGTAACTATAGATTCGAGTTATTTCAGCTAGATTGTTTATGTTTTTTTTCTGAGTACGAAAAAGAGCCCTAAATTGACATATTGGGTTCATTTGGATTAACTTTGTCATCTTTGATCCAGTAGGACTGAAGAGACCTGAAACAGTTCGAAATTGCAATCCTCAGCTGATCAAAAATAGTTAGCATGAGGAAAAAACATGTTTCACGTTTAATGTGGATGTATATTAAATGACCAGTTAGCTTAACAGTTTAGAATATCAAAAGTGTTTAGATGTGGATACGGAGTCAATTTTATTTTTGATTGGTGCTGAAAAACAACATGCCTAAAATGTTATAATCCCGTAAACTAGAAAATGATAATCACTCCTATACAGACGGGAAGGTAAGGTGTGTAACACGACGAGTTGAAACTGGTAATTCAACCGACGTCTATAACACGACGAGTTGAAACTGGTAATTGCAACCGACGTCTATAATATAACGAGTTGAAACTGATACTGCAACCGAAATTTATAATATAACGAGTTGAAACTGGTGCTGTAACTGCAGTCTATAACATGACGAGTTGAAACTGGTAATTCAACCGACGTCTATAATATAACGAGTTGAAACTGATACTGCAACCGAAATCTATAATATAACGAGTTGAAACTGGTGCTGTAACTGCAGTCTATAACATGACGAGTTGAAACTGGTAATTCAACCGACGTCTATAATATAACGAGTTGAAACTGATACTGCAACTAAAGTTTATAATATGAATAGTGAAAGTGGATACTTCAACCGAAATCTATACTCTGATGAGTTGAAACTGGTGCTGTAACTGCAGTCTATAACATGACGACTTGAAACTGGTAATTCAACCGAAATCTATAACATGACGAGTTGAAACTGATACTGCAACTAAAGTCTATAATATGAATAGTGAAAGTGGATACTGCAACCGAAATCTATACTCTGATGAGTTGAAACTGGTGCTGTAACTGCAGTCTATAGCCGACGAGTTGGAACTGGTAGAGCAACCGATGTCTAATATATGATAAGTTAGTTCCAACTTATCATATTTTAGACTTCGGTTGCTGTACCAGTTCCAATTTATCATATTTTAGACTTCGGTTGCTGTACCAGTTCCAATTTATCATATTTTAGACTTTGGTTGCTGTACCGGTTTCGGTACAGCAACCGAAGCGCGAATTTTTGAAATTTCACTTTTGATGACAATTATATGGAATGTAATCTTTCAAACGACATCTCATTCAAAAATGTAGCTGTTGTAGTTAGGTAGAATGGTTTTACCTAGAAATACAAATAAATAGATAGTTGCTATTCACTGCAGTTAGATATTACAGAGCAGTAGTCCATTAGGAAAAAAACAAATTGGTTGTTTATCCCGACACTCTGGTAGAGTATTATAGAGGACGCTGGTAAAGCGTCATGGTAATTATATTTCACGTGCAAGTGCGATTTTTTTCCCTACATCTTCTTTTACCTAAGATTGTTTAGAAAACGACACAAATACATTTAATTTTCTTACCCTTCTTACTGTTAGTTTCATATTGTTGGGATAAACACGAGTTCTACACTATATCCTTTGAGTTTCATCCTGTCTTACCTTTGGTACGAAGTTTTAATCTTTAAGATGCTGCACTTTCCATGTATAGGGCGAGTAATTTAACATTGCCTTTATGAGAAATGGTTCACGTAGTTTTTTGTTGATTTTTTTTTGTAATTGATTACCGTCTTAACTTTTCTCGCATAGTTTCTAAACTCAGAGCCATATCCAATAAGACAACTTGACATAGAACTAATTTCGAAACTACCTTTACTTTTGAGATTAAATTGTGGTATATTTTATACACTAGTCAATTTTTCTTTACGTGTTTCATATGATGCCATTCGAACTGTTATCTTGGTTTTGTACTGCTAACAATACAAGCTTTAATTTCATAAGTGCCATTTGAACGTTTCTAACATGTCCTTTCGATCTGAAAGACGTTTGTGACATTGAGTTGAAAACCATTCACAACATGGGAGGCAGCTCATTGTAAAGAGTCATCGTCTAAACTAGCTTACAGCCTCGTAAAGAACGCCAGGGGGCGCGGGTCTTTACAAGGGGCGTGTACTGAATCGACTTTTACCTGTGTTTTGTGGTAGAAGTCACGCAACAAGCCGCTTGTCTGTTAATGTTCCTTCCAAAATGTAGTTATCACATAGCTTTATTCTCAGTCAGAGAGAAGAGAAAACATCTCTCAGAGCCCCCCCACAGACCAACCCCTCACCGCTAAAAATTTACGTCCATTCACAGGGTTATAATTAAAGTTCGGTATTACTGCACCACAATACGACGACTTTATAAATCACGCAGTTGCTTCTGTCTCATAAGTATTTTATGTGATTTGGTATAATGGTAATCAACAAGTTTTTGTTTTGTTTTTGACATTTCATTACTTGTAATCTAAAAGTTAGCTTTTCATTTTTTTTATAATGCTATTAATATTGTTATAATGCGAATATCAGCTAATTAGAATTCAAATACCCCTCGAACCTATGCTTTGATACGAACTACATGACATACTGTAATTCTCAATGTGTACTAAATTTATACTTATTAATAACATACCTTTTACACGAATAGCTCTGTTATTTGTCACTAGTTGCTTTTCATACAATATTTCACATTTTAAGTTGAGAAATAGTGCTGTTAGAGGGAATTTTGTTCGGTTAGCGCCGTACATATCCAATAGTTCACAGCTGAACATTCTTTCAGTAGTTCGTATTAGAAAATATCCTCATCAGTTCACACAAACATACCTTCCCTATAGTTACCGCAGAAAGATCATCTATAAGTTCGTGTTAAAAGAGTACCCCAACAGTTCACACCAGAAAATCCCCCCCCCCCAACAGCTTACACCT
>NW_013670318.1:39413-44272 GCF_000517525.1 Limulus polyphemus
AAAAAGTTCTCGCTAAATAAAATTACTTCCCTAGCTCACACCAAAAAAAAATCTTCACAACGGTTCACACCAGAAGATTTTCCAAATCGTACATACACATAAAAAGCAAGCAAACAAAAAAAAGACGAAAACAAATCTGAGCCTGATACTTTAGTTAGATGGAGAACCTGTCCCGCAAGCTGAGACTGGATTCGAATCCAGCTAGGTCTTACTTTTTTTGAAAATGTATACCTATTTATACCTTGAACAACGTGGCACACTCTAACATAACAAATCTGTTGAATTACTTCTCAATATTACTTTTTCTTATCGTAACTGTTAATATAATTGGGAGTAAAGTTAGCTTATTACTTAAGAACAGTCTAGGATGTAGGATGGCTCAGTAAAATCTATGTAGACTGAAACATGCAACACCATTCTTATAGGGTGTAAGATGCCTCAGTGAAAACTACGTAGACTGGAGCTGATAACAATTCTGACAAGGTGTAGGATGGCTCAGTAAAAACTTGTAAACTGAGACACGCAACACAATTGTTAGAGTGTAGGATGGCTCAGTAAAAACTACGTTGACTGAAACACACAACACAACTCTGACAGGGTGTAAAATAGTTCAGTAAAAGCTACGTAAACTGAAACACACAACAGAACTCTGACAGGGTGTAAGATGGCTCAGTAAAAACTACGTAGACTGAAACACACAACACAACTCTGACAGGGTGTAAGATGGCTTAATGAAAACTACGTAGACTGAAACACACAACACAACTCTGACAGGGTGTAAGATGGCTCAGTAAAAACTACGTAGACTGAAACACACAACAGAACTCTGACAGGGTGTAATATGGTTCAGTAAAAGTTATGTAGACTAAAACACACAACATTTTTATTTCTTCTCTTAGCAGTGCAATGTTCCCAATTAGTCCGGAAACATTCACAGCGCTGACAGAGAATCTGCAGGATAGCTTAGAAAACGGTAATGAAGTCAATAACAAATATTTACTGAAATGAGTTTCTGGGCCAGCACTGTAAATACTTACTACATCTACATCAATAAAAAATTAAAAGTTAAAGAGTTATAGGTATTCGATGAGTTTGTTGCAGAACAAACAATTATGGAGCTATTTTTCGGTCTAGATTTTACTATTCCATTTTATTTACTGATTTCTTAATTCTTTTTTTAACTCTAGTCTGCTGAACCGGATTAATGTCTTCTACAGGATGCTGTACATTTTAAAAGCCTTGTGCTAAGTTCAAATATATCCAATAACTTGTGCATAAAGTTATTCAAAGTAGAACAAACCCAAAAGGGAGGAGGAGGAAGATATCTTTATTTTTATTTTTTTTGGTTTTATAATGTTCTGCGAAAAAGGTGTTTTTTTTTATCTTTTAAGAGAATTGTTGACCTCACTTTTTGTTTTACTAAGAGTCAATTAGTGTGAAATCTGAGGTATGAAAAATATTTACCAATGCAAGTACTGTCTTATCCTAACAAAATGGCAATTGTGAACCCTACGAGAGTTTACCAAGAGCAAAAAAATAGACTGATGACATTTGAACACACCCAAGGTTATGACGCTGTGTGCGGTTAAAGGTAGCGCCCTCTTCTGATTTAATTTATTATGCTACCAATTATACAAAGGAATAAAAGAATTAAATAATAAAATGTTTTAAAACAGATGGGCGTGAGAAGATTAGTGTGGAATGTTTTAATCATTTGGAAGAGGTGAACGAAATTGTGATGAGAATAATTCAAAAAAGGAAATAACACATAAAATGTAACATAATAATATATAACTTATTGATTTAGTTTTTTTTATAAATTGTTTTTCTCCATATCTTATTAACTATCTACTTGACGTCAGAGAAAAGTTAATTAACGCTTAGTAACATAAGTAACTTTTTTACGTGTTGAGCAACTGGTGTGAAAAAGGTTATTCTCCTCTTAGTAACTTTCTTGACAAGACTTTTAATTTAGGGATGGAGCAACTAAGCTAAATGGAAAAATGATGGATTTTATGTTCTATTTCACAACCAGACATGTTAGTTTAAAAGAAAGACAAAAGGATCAGTTTACATTCTTACATTCGTGTTTTCTTTTCTTTCGGAAATTAACTTGGAGAATGCAGAATTCCCGCATCGAATTAGGATACATAATATATATATATCTGATTTCTCGTTATATCGGATGTCGGTCTAAAAGCTGTTATTTTTTAAACCCCTCCTTTAATAAATATGAAATAAGACAACAAAACGCAAGGATCTCTATATTGTCGAACGAAAAATATGCTGATTCAACCACGCATAGTTTCTTGAGCATGGCAGGTTTCGTATTCATGAACCGTCGTTGACGAGCAGGATATAAGTCAAAAATGTATATGACCATTTAGAATTGATAAGGTTATTGCATGCCACAACGGATACGGCATCTGTCTCTCTAAATAGTTATATAGATTCAAACGAGTCTATTAAACAGAGAATTATGAATGCAAAGTTTAAATTAACCCCACACATCTGTAGGTTGGATTACTTGCTCATCTGACAATTACAACCACTGGGAAAACTGGTTTATTATTCATAAATTCTAAGATGAAATGCCAGCAAAATCTCATTGAAATTACACATAACTACATTTGAAAAAAGGAGAATTAAAAGTGTATGCTAATTTCAAATTGCAGATATATTATCCCATAAGTTAATCATGTCTAGCAAGAAGATTACACTACTCTAAAATGAAACAAAAAAAACTTTCAATCTCTAGTTATCTGTGGATTCACCTATAAATCTTCCTGTTTATTTTGCAATCTAAATTTTACATTAAAAAAAAACAGTAAGATTATGAGCTTAGAGAACGAATGTAATTATTGTCAAAGTAGCACTGAAACACAAACGTCAAGAAATAACGTTCCATTGTTGTTACTCTATACTGGGGCGGCTTTGTCATTAACCGTTCTGATCTAAACGTGCTGTGCATTCTATATTCTTGTTAGTTGTGATTGATTCAATCTCCGAGCGAAACTCTGTTAACCAGGTAAAGTAGGATCAACAAACTTTGTAGTTTTAGTGTTCATATCGGAGTCTGGAAAGAGAAATTTGGGGATATTGTTTACAGTTTGGTACCGTTACATTAGATACAAACCCTCTTCACCACCCTTATTCTTCACATATCTATGAACATTTACTTCTCCGCTACATTTTACAAAGGTACATATTTTCGACACTTCACATGCGTGTGACTATTTATTTTCAAACAAAATAGATGGTGGTAAAAAGTATTTAAAGGGTAAAAAACTTAACACTATTAACTCTGTTTAGAATTAAACACTTGTAAAATGTTTGTTTCTAATTCAGCACAAAGCTACACGATGGGCTATCTGTGCTCTGCCCACCACGGGTATCGAAACCCGGTTTCTAGCGTTGTAAGTCCACAGACATATCTCTGTGCCACTGAGGTGTGTGTGTAAAATTTTTACCACCATCTATTTTGTTTGAAAATAAATAGTCACACGCATGTGAAGTGTCGAAAATATGTACCTTTGTAAAATCTAGCGGATAAGTAAATGTTCATAGATATGTGAAGAATAAAGTCTTTACCACCATTTATTTTGTTTGAAAATGAATAGTCACACGCATGTGAAGTGTCGAAAATATGTACCTTTGTAAAATCTAGCGGAGAAGTAAATGTTCATAGATATGTGAAGAATAAAGTCCCTTTGTTTCCAAACAAAGGGGATAATTGGTAAAGTGTTTGCACATACACACTCATCGAAGTGTTAACTTATTAATATTTATTATTATACTTGTTTAGCTACAGGGTAAATATTGGAAATATAAAGCAATGTTGTTGTGTTTTTTTATATGGACACATTCCGAGACATCTAATTAGAAATTCTACCATTTCAATTAAGAAGGATGAAAGTAACGTCTACTTCTTGGTAAGAATCCATTTTTGAGATTATAACTTTGAAATCTCTTCATTTACTTGACAGGATTACTTGACACTATTGAGTGTCTATTACCATAGAAAATCTCAAAATATGTCCCATGTAGATAGACCGTCGTGTGACTCTCGTGACACAGTCAGTAGATGGATAAGCTGGCAATCTGTGTCGTGTAGATAGAACGTGATGTGGCTCTCACGATACAGTTAGTAGATGGATAAGCTCAGTCTGTGTCATGTAGGTAGACCGTGATGTGACACTTACGACACCCCAATAGATGGATAAGCTGGCAATCTGTGTCATGTTGATAGGCCATGGGGTTTTAAAGGATTGGCAAGCCTTTGATACAAGGTCAATATACATGCTTTACGTTTTTATAACACCATGAGGTTTTAAGGGAGTGGTGAGCTTCTGACACAAGGTAATATACATGATTTTACGTTTTCATATTACCGTGGGGTTTTCAAGGATTGGTAAGCCTGTGATACAAGGTAGTATACATGATTTTACTCTTTCATAACACGTGGGGTTTTCATATCACCGTGGGGTTTTCAAGGATTGGCAAGCCTTTGATACAAGGTAGTATACATGATTTTACTCTTTCATAACACGTGGGGTTTTCAAGGATTGGCAAGCCTTTGATACAAGGTAGTATACATGATTTTACTCTTTCATAACACCATGAGGTTTTAAAGGATTGGCAAGCCTTTGATACAAGGTAATATACATGATTTTACTCTTTCATAACACCAGTGAGGTTTTAAAGGATTGGCAAGCCTGTGATACAAGGTAGTATACATGATTTTACTCTTTCATAACACCATGAGGTTTTAAAGGATTGGCAAGCCTTTGATACAAGGTAATATACATGATTTTACTCTTTCATAACACCGTGAGGTTTTAAAGGATTGGCAAGCCTTT
>NW_013670318.1:45056-46630 GCF_000517525.1 Limulus polyphemus
GGAAATTTTAAAGGATTGGTAAGCCTTTGATACAAGGTAATATACATGATTTTACGCTATCATAACACCATGGAAATTTTAAAGGATTGGTAAGCCTTTGATACAAGGTAATATACATGATTTTACGCTATCATAACACCATGGAAATTTTAAAGGATTGGTAAGCCTTTGATACAAGGTATATACATGATTTTACTCTTTCATAACACCACGAGGTTTTAAAGGATTGGCAAGCCTGTGATACAAGGTAGTATACATGATTTTACTCTTTCATAACACCATGAGGTTTTAAAGGATTGGTAAGCCTTTGATACAAGGTAATATACATGATTTTACGCTATCATAACACCATGGAAATTTTAAGGGATAGCTCAACAAGTAGTACAAGTTAAAATTATTCTTGCAATTTATTTTCTCATAATAGGAATTTTAAGGAATTGTTCAGCCCCTGATGCAAATTATAGTCCCACAGTTTACTCTCTCACAACAGGGGTCGTAAGGAATTATTCAGCACATGACACATGTGTCCAGATCTTACAATAGTAGTATTCCTTATGGTTTTTAACGGACTGATAAGCCCCTGATATAAATTAGAATATAGTCACAGACTTTACTATATCATAGCAAGGATTTTTTATGAATGGAATTTCTCAGCCCTAGATACAAGTTAGAATAAGGTTATATACTTTAGTATTCCATAAGAGTGTTAAAAGTTATTATTACAAGTTAGAATGTAGCCGCAAATCTTATTAACTCATAGTAGCGGGGTTTGTCAGTCTCTGACAAACTACTGGGAATCGATCATTTCGTTCAAAGTGAGTCACTCGAGAATAACATATCAGTTCAAGAGTTAAACAGTTCGATTAGAATAAATGATAACTATCTCAAGGTGTTTTCAGATCAGATTGACACTACACACACTATTCACTACAAGATTTAAAATCATGATATAAGAACTTAGCACGGTATCTGAAAACACCTTGAGATAGTTATCATTTATTCTAATCGAACTGTTTAACTCTTGAACTGATATGTTATTCTCGAGTGACTCACTTTGAACCCTGGTTAGTTCAGTACGTTAACCCACATGAAACAAAAACAGATGCTTCAGTTAACGATATTACCGTTTCGGCCACCTCACAGCATTCTGTAGTATCTGTAAATCTGTATGACTTTTTTTAAACAAAACAATTTCTAGAATTATTATGATGGGAAGCAGTATGGTACGAACTTATAAACCATAACTTTTGTATTAGGTTTCAAGAACTTGTATGCTAACACCTGAGTTAGTGGATTTTCTGAAGACTTGATTATTGTTTGTTTGATTGAAAGCAAAGCCACGTTGAGCTATCTGCTATGTCTGCCACTGAAAATCGAACCTCGGATTTTAGCGTTGTATGTCCGTAAACTTCCGGCTGTTTAAAGAAATCACTCCTACTGTAAAACAATATTTAGTAATAACCAATCAGGGACGTCGAGAGCCAGCACGAGCCCCGGGGCAAACATCCTCGCCGGCCCCCTTTCTCTCTCTCTCTTTTTTAACATTTTCAAGAATTTATTTAAAAAAAAGATCC
>NW_013670318.1:47630-54907 GCF_000517525.1 Limulus polyphemus
CCCCCACTCTCTGCAGGCCTGAATATACTGCATGTTCTAAGAGATTTATACACATTTGAATAAAGTCAAGTCAATTACACGACGAGCCATCTGTGCTATGCCCACTGCGGATATCGAAACCCGATTTTTAGCGTTATAAGCCACTGAACCACCTATGAGTAAAGTGAATTCCCGCAATGTTTATGGGGAATATCTTTTATGCCAACGGTGACATCAGTTTATGGCGACGTGGAATAAAGATATTGTTGGTGTGAACGAGCTTTTGTTTGATATTTTCAATATGATATAGATCCAGCTTATCTCTCTTTGGTTAACTGGTATTCAGGGTTACTGATGAGGAGTGGAATTCTACGAAACTAGTATAATCCAATAACACGCGTTGATCAAAGTGTAGATTGAAATTGACTTCTCTTGAACTTAGACTTCGAGATTAAACAATTTTCGGAATACTAAGTTTATTTATTAACGTAGAATAAATAACTCATGTTAGCACGGAACGGTATTTTCAACCTAAACGGCACCTTATGCGATACATGGGCTTTTAAACGCCCAAGTCAGACCCTAAGTTTCAGAGCTGCTGATCAAAAGGAAGGCAACCAGTCAGCGCCAGTCGCCATCTACACGGCTACTTTCATCAGAATAGTGAGATCGACTGCTGTGTTTATAACATGCTCACAGCTGAACATGCGGAGTGTGTTCAGTGACATATAGCAGGCTCGAACTTTGACCTTTCAATCAGCATCTCGGCACGCTAACCATCAGGTCATTCCCACTCACATTTAATAACGAAAACTAATACCAACCGAGAACAGCAGTTTCGAGCTGCAGCCAAATGTTCACTCAATAGAAGTTTGTTCAACATAGTGAAAGAAGTTCGATATGATTTCTTCAGTTAGATTCAACTCTCATGCTTCTAAGCCTTTTGATATTGTAGATTACTATGAGAAACGGTTTAATATCTAAAAACAGTTACGTATAACCTATTATAAAACAGTGAAGTGAAATTTAGTCAACTGCATATTTTTTTCAAATTTGTATTTTTTTGTTTTTACTTGCTGAAATAATTCACGATAAGTATGAACAAATCATGAGCCCTAACAGCTAGTTTGTACGACATATAGTTATTATTTCTGCAGTATGCCTAGAATTGTCTTGTTTAATAATGTTTCATATTTCGTGCCCTACACCCGTCACGTTTTTTAATTACCGTATAGGGATCCTCAAGGTTAACGTTTCATATAAAACTAATATGATATAAACTGTGATTTCTTAAAGTCTGTGGAAACTATGTGTTCGGTAATTGAAGATTTCATTATGAAAGTTAAAAACAATATTTTTTTGTTATTTTGAAACTTGACTCAATTGTATACAGGGGGTTCCAGAAGTCTGGACTCATAGGGAAAATAGACACTATATTCTTAAAGTTAAACTAACACATTTCTAATGTCAGTCGTATATATTTCAGGAAAAAAAATACCCCGATGGCACAGTGTACCAAGAATTGATATGTGTATGGCTGCTGTTAATGGCATACAATTTGAATAACAAATATATTTAAGAATAAACTGTGTATTTTTTCCCTATGGGTCCGGACTTCTAAGACACCTTGTAAAATAAACAAAACATTCAATTTTAATATACATTAAATATATATATACCATTTAGAGTTGCTTATATTATTGCATATTTATGATACACAAATTATAGAAAATATATCATAGTTTTATCGTTAGCACTGATACCACGTTGTGTATGCTAAAACAAAAACTAAACGAAAAAACAAACTTTATAGTTTTTTTTTCTGCTTATTTTCATGCACGAGACTCTAAAAATCTGTATATATTTTTTCCATTTGTAAAAAAATGGTTGGGGAGAATTTCGAATCCTGGTCCTGTTAACTCTGTTTATACTGTTTTATAGAAAAATCATTTCGAGTTCGTGGTTCCTCTCTCCATAGACGTAGTATATGCTCTAGGTTTCTTCAGAAGTGAAATTATTATCCTAGAAAATACAATAACTTCAAAGAAACAAAACATTAGTTTTTTAAAGAATGATTATCAGCCAGCCATGTAACACACGATTACATTATATCAGCCAGCCATGTAACACACGATTACATTATATCAGCCAGCCATGTAACACACGATTACAGGAATATTTTACATAAATAATATTTTGGTATGCCTCAACATAAAAATTATTTTACCGTTTGAAAAAGTAATGCACGTTTGTATTTCAACGTAACTTGAAGGTTTTCTACACACACACACACGGTTCAAAGAAGCAGCTTTGTTCTTATTTAGAAATATAGCAGATCTTATAGGCTCTACTTTTTTACCGTTGTAATTATCCTATTATTTCCCTAGAAGATGGCTGAGCCACTACGAC
This sequence comes from Limulus polyphemus, assembly GCF_000517525.1. NCBI lineage: Eukaryota > Metazoa > Arthropoda > Merostomata > Xiphosura > Limulidae > Limulus > Limulus polyphemus. The sequence continues at coordinate 50,019 of NW_013670318.1, forward strand.
CGATCTATTTTGATCGCAATAATTTCCAGCCTTTTAATCATTTATTGAAGGTAAAATTTTCTCTAAATTCACTTTAAAGTTTTAACCTTTAAATAATCACGAACATATTTCAATCCAGAGGGGAGTTTCAATGTATTTTTCCACATATTTCGTCAAAACAGTAATAACAATAGGTTTACTGTTTCGTTTTGTATCCCCTTAATGCTGTAAAGGAAAAAATTAATACTTGTGCGTATTTTTTTTTATAGCAAAGCCACATCAAAATATCTGCTGAGTCCACCGGTAGGGGGAGGACGAACCGCTGATTTGAGCTGTGTAAATCCGGACAATTTATTGTCCTCCCGGAGAACATATTAATACGAAAACATAGGTTTATTTAAACACCAACTACGATAGCTCCAAAACAAAATTGTAGAAAGGTTACCAAGTGGTACTTTATAAACTATAGTAAGTCTACAGAAAGAAGTACAACAAATTATATACCAATAATCTTTTTTTTTATCAAGATAATTACCACAAATAGGCAACACCTTTGATTGTGGCTATTTTATGTTGCAACGTTTAAAACCCCTTTCGAATATATCTTTCCTCTAACACAGTCTGCTGGATTTATGTTTCGTGTTACCACACACCAGTATTCCAAGCGATGTTTAGGACTAATTGCTAACCACTAACCAACCGTTTGATTTTCGTGATTTTCATACAATCTCGTTAAATCCTTTATGATGTTCAGAACTTTTTCTTTTTTAGAAGTGAGTAAATACTCTTTATCCGGGTCAATCTACAGGAACCATTACAGCTCATATTTTCATAATTTCTTGGGTTTTTTTTCTTCTTTACCTTACCACGAAATGCATTTGAGTAACTTTTATACAATTTGTCTTTCTTGAAACATGCGAGTTTACACCTCTTTTACTTGCCAATTTATTTCACGTATTTGAACTTTAAGGGTATTATTCATGTCGATAGTAGCTTTATCAAGACGTTATCTTAACAAACTTTGTGCAGTAATTCATATAGCCTTAAGCAAGCTATTGTCTGTGGTAAAGCTTTTATTTTTTTTGTTACGAGCAACTGAAGCGCCCTTCAGCATTTTTCATTTCTTAATTTCCGTCAAGGGTCAGTCTAAAATACGTAGAGTCCAGTCACCTGCAAGTTAAGAAAGTTATAGAAGAAACTAACGAAAATAAATGACAAAGACCACCAGATGGTGCACATTTTGGAAAAGTACATAAACCTATCGATGTCATTCCTATACTTCCGCATGTCTTACAAGAACAGCATCAAGCTGTACATAATTATTTATCACTTCAGAAATAACCACAATCCTAATTCAAACACTTTGCCTGTTCCAAAAACAACTGTAAGAACTCAGTGAGAAAACTGTGAGAAATCATTAATTTTTCTGTTAAATACATAGGGGACCACAGCAGTACCTTTGATTAACTGCAATATTTGTGATATTTTTGTGTGCGTGGCCCATATGTTATTAAAGATCCTATAACCTACAAAGACGTGAACCCGTAAGCGATTTGGTACATAAGTAATTAAGAGTATTTTCTTTCAAAAACAAGTGGAGCCCATATGGGCGCCATCTGGTTTTTTAGGTTTATACTACTTGGTATATCACTTTTCTTGTTTTATTACTTTTATTTAGTATAATTATAATATTTTTTTCGATAATTCTCTTCTTTTTTCACGAGAATTGAACATTAAACACTGTTTTCTAATTTTATAATTTACTTTCTTTTCTGCATAATGTCGTTCTACAAAAAATAACTTCAAACGTATCTCCACTCATGGGCTTTAATGCTTTCCCAAAAAAAGCGTGTTATATGAATTAAAAAACGTGTTTACTATCCAATAAACAAAGATTACTTATATGGCTACAACGTTTCATCAACTTAACCTTATGAACGTACTGAGGAATAAACAGATCTGTCAATGAGCTTCCAAATTTAATAAAGGTTTGCGCTGAAGATGTCAAACTTTGATAAATTAAAGAAATACTTTAGACTGGCAGTCGTGGAAAAATCAAAATTCCATGCACTGTTTTAGCATGCCAGATAATGTAGATAAAATACAAGAATTGGGTACATACATTCTTAGGGAAATACAAAGTCTGACCATCAGATATACGATTTAAGGCTTAGTTAATTTTTAAATGGCCTTCATGAAGTTGAACAGTCTATATATCATTTATAAACCTATCAGTAGATAATCTCGTCTAATACATGTTAATTATTGATAAAAAAGTCAGTAGGTTCTAAAAGAGAACACGTCATTCATTCATGTACTATAATTATTGTTTCTAAAACAAAGGAAGACCAATGTGTACAATGCTCCACTCAAATAGACTCAAGGTTTGAAGCATCATTCTTTCTATATGAGGAACATTTAAGTTGCTGAGCAACACAAATGTCAATGTCCCGAACATCTTATTAATTTACTTTCCACGCTACACATTCTATAAAAATCTGTGCACTGCTGATGATAAGAACAAGACAAGCGTAATGGTTCGTTTAATTAGATTTATATGTAAATTCAGTTTGACAGTGGAAGATCCTTATCCTAATCTGTAGCATTCAACCAAGAAATATTACTACACTTCTTATTTTGTATGAAAAAGAGTTAAACACTGTAGTAAAGGCTTTAATTACGTTAAATATCTTTTTTACCAACTGCTGGCTTGATCTGGCGAACTGTAATAACATTTTTAATTATTGTAAAATATTTTAGCAACTTCTGAATTGCTACACATACTGCAATACACTGTTATTCAAACTGTGAGGCACGCCCCTAGGACAGGGGGCAAGGACTTAAGAAATGAAATATACTAGAATCTATACAAAAAATATTGCATGGGACTCAAATTTATGACAGGGATTCATCAAAAAAGTTTTAATTGCTTTTTTTTTGGCAACTCCTACTTTGCCCTTATTCAGTGTAATACAATTTTAATTATTGTAAACATTTAACAACTGCTGAATTACTGACATACGTTTTTGTAAACGTTTTAACTGATCTAAACATTTTAGCAAATACTGAATTGCTGTTATACACTTTAAATAAACGTTTTAGTTGCTGCAAAGATTTTAGGAAACGATGGACTTATCAATATTACTGTAATAAAAGTTTTGTTGCAGTAAAAGTTTGTAACGACTTCTGGACTGATCTCACACATTTAGCATTGTTGCTCTGAAACTATATATTTCAAAGTACATGCTCGTGATTTAATAAATCGCTTTCCAGCTTGATAAAAGTTAAAATGAAATTTTAATTATCTTCTTTTGTCATCGAATTTAAGTTGGAAATTTATTTCACCCAACTTTCAGAAATGATATTAAAAGTTTCGTTTGCTTACTTTAACTGCTCAATAGTCTAACTGCGCTTTGGCCATTACGGAAAAAAAACCGAACCTCGAATTTTATTGTAATATCAAATGGAATATGGAGTATTTTTAACGAACGTTTTGTTAAAGTTAAGACTTGGGATTACAAATACTTAAAATTTTCTATGAGAGCTCGTTGGTTTTATAGTTTAAAAGATATAATTGTTTTTATGTGTAAGCACTTTCGTTCTTTTCTTTCAGTGTTTTACGGTTAGTTAAAAAAATGTATTTTTATTTCTAGGCTGAGCAGTAGTGGAATAATATACCTTGATATAGTTACTACAAACGTCCCAAACGTCTGGTTCCATAAAGGCACGAAACTTTTAGTTTATTTACTGGATCTTGAAGAATGTTTTACCTTGACCCTAGAGACAACACATAGAACAAATCTTGTAAAAAAAGTCTCCTTACCATATGTTGTCATGATCCTGGAACAGCCTATAGTACCAATATAATACGGTTTTCTAAACCAACGGAACTTTTTTACCCTAGTTTGATCATATTTTTGTAATTGTTTGGTATCACTATATATAAACGATTATAGCAAAAATGTTTCTCTTCTCATAAGTATAACGTCTAGAATTTATGAAGTAGGCCTAATACATGTACACGTATATATACATTCACGTTCAAGATTCAATGCACCCTAAATGTGTGATTTTTAGACGATTAAAAGGAATTGCATTAATACGATATGATGTGATAATAAGAACAAATAATAGGCCTAGAATTAGTGATAAAAATCACATTAGATTTGTTTCTTTGTAGTTAAGCACAAAACTATACAATGGGCTATCTGTGCTCTGCCCACTACGGGTATCGAAACCCGGTTTCTAGCGTTGGAAGTCCGTAGACATACCGCTGTGCCACTGGGGGGCATCACATTAGATTTTTTTTTTTTGAAACTCCTCTTAATTTTTCTACTAGTCATTTCAAATCATAGGGGTGTATAAATAGAATTTTAACTCTATTTTTTTCCTACAACATATTGTTGCCTTGGAGAATTTTTTCCTACGATATATTGTTGCCTTGGAGAACTGTTGCTCAACACCAAACCGTATCAGTGAGGCTGGACATGATGGAATAGAAAAGGCTATCAAAAATGCTCTATGTAGTACAAAGTTAAACTTTGCCTGGTTGTTTAGCCTACATGCGCATAAGGTGGTATTCATGTTAAAAACTCCAAATCTAATTCATAAGTTACAAATCACGTGACTCAGTTTTAATAGTTGTTTAACACAGTTCACAAAGAAAAATTAGCGTGAATTAATATACAGCGAGGATAATAAATCAAAAGCAGAACAAAGTCATTCTTAAAGTGCGCCCGCAACTCTAAATACCGGAGCGCATTTTTGCGGCAACGGGATGCGAAACGTCAAGTTTCGGATTCATAGTCTGGATACACTAACCACCAGACCACGCCAGACCTGAATATAATACACTATATTATCGGTTTAATCTGAAAAACATGATAGTCCATTTGAATAAAAGAAAACTA
>NW_013670318.1:55205-55718 GCF_000517525.1 Limulus polyphemus
TTTAGTCTGAAAAACATGATAGTCCATTTGAATAAAAGAAAACTATCAGTTTAATCTGAGATACACTAACCACCAGACCACGCCAGACCTGAATATAATACACTATATTATCAGTTTAGTCTGAAAAACATGATAGTCCATTTGAATAAGAAGAAAACTATCAGTTTAATCGGAGATATACTAACCACCAGACCACGCCAGACCTGAATATGATACACTATATTATCAGTTTAGTCTGAAAAACATGATAGTCCATTTGAATAAAAGAAAACTATCAGTTTAATCTGAGATACATTAACCACCAGACCACGCCAGACCTGAATATAATACACTATATTATCAGTTTAGTCTGAAAAACATGATAGTCCATTTGAATAAAAGAAAACTATCAGTTTAATCTGAGATACACTAACCACCAGACCACGCCAGACCTGAATATGATACACTATATTATCAGTTTAATCTGAGATACACTAACCACCAGACCACGCCAGACCTGAATATGATACACTA
>NW_013670318.1:55739-58234 GCF_000517525.1 Limulus polyphemus
CACGCCAGACCTGAATATGATACACTATATTATCAGTTTAATCTGAGATACACTAACCACCAGACCACGCCAGACCTGAATATGATACACTATATTATCAGTTTAATCTGAGATACACTAACCACCAGACCACGCCAGACCTGAATATAATACACTATATTATCAGTTTAGTCTGAGATACACTACAGTTCCTTATTAATACAGCTAACATACGTCTAATCTACTTCGTTTTATTTTCTAAATATTGTACGTAATTTGTTTCTTCACAAGGTAATCACAACACGTCGTATTTAAATTTTTAAACAAGTTCCATAAAAAGTTTAGTTTGAATGATGTGTAGTTACTTTGTCTGTACAAGGTCAAAGTTATTGTTACTTGGGTATATATATTTTTTTTTATGTTCGTGATGGCATTAGAAATTAATTTTTTGATGTTTAACACGTTGAAAAGCTAGCGTTTTACGCAAGCAATTTTGAAACAAAACAAAAAGAGACCATTGTATCTGTGTGATATTCATGGGAGTGCTCTAGAAATAATGACATTACAGGATATTGAGGTATTCTGTATAGTCTCACAAATACAAATAATTGGAAATTCGAGTAATTTTCTAAGGGACGTGTATTTAAAAGTGTCTATTAAGCATAACTACGAAAGTAAAAGACTAAGAAAACAGTGTCCTGCCTTACCTGTATTTTAAATATCCCAAGTATTTCCTGACATCATTTACGGAATATTTTTAAAATCTTTATAATTAATCATTCTAATTAATAAACACTTCATACTGAAAAGAACCGGGAGAAATTATTTCATTACTTGACAAACACTGTGTTTCTTTTCCTCGTATAATATTTGAAAATGATAATTTTGTAAAAATATTTTGATAAAGAGTGTATAAATCAGAAATGCGCAGTCTTCTAAATATATACATATATATGGCACAACGTTTCGTCAAATAAATTTAGCACTATTTCTAAATTAGTTGGTCAAACGTCATGCGTTTTACAGGATTTCTTTACTTTTGATTTATCACACGTTTTAATTAAAATGTTTTAAATAAAAAATTCATTACATAGGAATGCAGTATACTGTTACTGAAGCCTTTTGTTTTCGTTAGAGGTCACAATTGAGTTGAAAAGAGAAACACTTAAGCTAACTTTATTGAAACACGGTCGAAATCATAAAAAAAAGATATGAAAATGTTAAAACGTCATACTGAAATAAAATATTTGAGAACATAATATCAAGATCATATTTCGTCAAACGCTCGTGATATTATTGTTAGATGGAATATAAAGATCTTACCGGAAGCTAGCATCAGCGAGGAACAAGAAGATAATGGTAGTGGCTATTGGAAACCCTTTTCCTTTGTGCAACATCTTCGTTAAGACAGCATTATCTGATGAGCCAAGAGAAACGTCCTGTCCACAAAGAGAACGGGGACAGACTTATTGTAAACAGCACTTTACCATCCAAATAAGGAAGTAAACCAACAACGTTGCAGATGTTCATCGTAATTCAATACAAACTTTTTCAAGAATGACTGAGGTTGGATCCGCGATTCTTCATGTTGTACTTTAGATGGATAGCCTCATCAGGACTATGAATAATCGTAACCACAATTTTAAGCCTTTTCTGGGTAATCTGGCTTCCACAATGTTTTTATATTTATATGATGTGTTTGTATGTGTGTGTGTGTTTGTAGTAATCGGAAAGAAGAGGCTAGTTAGTAGCCAGCGGTTTAGTGCGAACCTGCAAGGTTCCCATTGGCCAGCTCCAAGCGGGACAACTCAGGTAGGCTGCTCGGCTAACTAATTACCTGCCCTTCCATCGGCTCCCTGTAGCTCGACAGGTACGACATGACGTGTCGGATTTGAACATTTTTTTATCTTTTTACAACGTACAGATAGGGTCACGCTGGTCTAAACATTCGAAGAGGTCAGTTCACGACTCACGCTTGTGTCGAACACTCTAAGCCTAATCTACGCTGGTATTGTATATGAGAATGCTTTAGGTTATTGTGTCGTGAGGAAAAAGTTTTTAAATGTAAATAATGCTGTAAGTGACAATTCATACTCAATCATTCATTATCTTGAACAAAAACTGAGCTGGAGGAATTATTGTGCCATTCAATGTTTAGAACAAACTCTTTCAGTGAAAGAATTGTTCTATGATTCATTGGGTGGATCAAATTCCTTTAGTGGTGGAATGATTTTATCATTCATTACCTGGAACAAACTCCGTTAGTGGAGGAATGATTTTATCATTCACTATCTGGAATAAACTCCGTTAGTGGTGGAATGATTTTATCATTCACTATCTTGAACAAACTCCGTTAGTGGAGGAATGATTTTATCATTCAGTATCTGGAACAAACTCCGTTAGTGGTGGAACGATTTTATCATTCACTATCTGGAATAAACTCCGTTAGTGGTGGAATGATTTTATCATTCACTATCTTGAACAAACTTCGTTAGTGGTGGAATGATTTTATTATT
>NW_013670318.1:59234-62708 GCF_000517525.1 Limulus polyphemus
TGGAATGATTTTATCATTCACTATCTGGAATAAACTCCGTTAGTGGAGGAATGATTTTATCATTCACTATCTTGAACAAACTCCGTTAGTGGTGGAATGATTTTATCATTCACTATCTGGAATAAACTCTGTTAGTGGAGGAATGATTTTATCATTCAGTATCTGGAACAAAGTAAATTAGTGGCGGAAATATCTTACCATTCATTATCTGAAATAAACTAGTGTACTCGGCTGAAGAATGTTCTATCATTTAATATCTGGAACAAAATAGTGTATTTGGCTGAAATAATTATTCTATTTTTCATATAGATATCCATTGTTGACCAGTGGATTGCTTTATTTTATTTTTTTCATTCATACACTTAAACGCACAGCGAAAATAATACAGATCTTAGATTAAAGAAAAGCATGTGTTTAAAAATATATACTCAATAACAATATCCTTTTTTTTTCTTCGTGGGAGAAAATTATTTGTTAAAACGTTGTAAAAGCTGTAGTTTGAAAATAAAGAGTCATGTATGATAATGATTAAAACAAGCGAGGGGGGTCATTAAACTCTGATGATACATTTTGATTAAAACAAACGAGGGGGATCATTAAACTCTGATGATACATTTTGATTAAAACAAGCGAGGGGGATCATTAAACTCTGATGATACATTTTGATTAAAACAAGCGAGGGGGATCATTAAACTCTGATGATACATTTTGATTAAAACAAGCGAGTGGAATCATTAAACTCTGATGATACATTTTGATTAAAACAAGCGAGGGGGATTATTAAACTCTGATGCTACATTTTAGTTTATTTATTTTTATTAAACTTAATAAACATTATACTTATATGACAAGACTTGTGTTGCGGGTCAACCACTCCTCAGTGTATGTAAAGTTTAAGATGTCTGAATATTTTTGAAACCGTTTGTTGGAGATGTGTGATTGAAAACATATTCATTTACTCTACTTTTATTTTGTTTGTTTGTTTAGAAACGTATCTTAACGTCTTGTTGGTAGTTTTCACTGCAGTGGTGACTATACAGAAGTAAATATTTGATATTATAATTCATTTTAAAAAGTTATTCAGTGAATACTTGTCTCAACCTCAGTAGTCACGTTTTCCGAAAAAATGCCAAGAGTTTATTAAATAAGATAAATTAATTTTACAACCAACCAAGCATTACGGACACAACTCCTTCCACGTGAAAAACAGCCTCTTATACGTGAAAACTAACAAAATATACTTTAATGCAAAACAACAACTTCCACACAAAAACTGATGAAAAAAACTTAATCGTAATGCAAAACAACTTCCACACAAAAACTGATGAAAAACATAATCGTAATGCAAAACAACAATGTCTTCCAATCCAAAACTGATGAAAAAATACTTTAACGTAATGCAAAACAACAACTTCTTCTACACAAAAACTGATGAAAAAAACTTTATCATGATGCAAAACAACAACTTCTTCCACTCTAAAACTGATGAAAAAAAAACTTTATCGTAATGCAAAACAACAAATTCTTCCACTCAAAAAACGGATGAGAAAATACTTTATCGTAACGCAAAACAACAACTTCTTCCACTCTAAAACTGATGAAAAAAAAACTTTATCGTAATGCAAAACAACAACTTCTTCCACTCAAAAACGGATGAGAAAATACTTTATCGTAACGCAAAACAACAACTTCTTCCACTCAAAAACTGATGAAAAAATACTTTAACGTAATGCAAAACAACAACTTCTTCCACTCAAAAACGGATGAGAAAATACTTTATCCTAATGCAAAACAACAACTTCTTCCACTCAAAAACTGATGAAAAAATACTTTAACGTAATGCAAAACAACAACTTCTTCCACTCAAAAACGGATGAGAAAATACTTTATCCTAATGCAAAACAACAACTTCTTCCACTCAAAAACTGACAAAAATATACCTTATCATAATGAATAAATAAATAAAACATAACATTTTCCTTGTGATGCAGCTGAAACTAAGAAAATACACGAACATTTTTATTTGTTCGTAAGTTTAGTGTTCTGTTCTTGGACGAAACAAATGCAACTTTGTAATCATTGCTGATATAATTTAGTATAATTAACCCCCTCCCCCCGAAAAGGAGCTAGCCAATAGCTAGATGGAATTCCATTAGCACTTATTTATTTTTCGTTCAACTTATATGAATATTCTTGATAGATAAAAGCATATGCTGGGTATAACTTAATGTTCTACCTCAACAATAACACATTAATCAAACCGCTAAAACAATTCGTTGGTTAACCGCAAAGGAGGTGAAGAAACTTATAGAAAAAGTAGGGTTACTGTAAGTTTCATTTGTAGCTTTTTATTTTCCCTTTGAAACATAGTAAAACACTCTATTTTTTCCCCTTAAAGAAAACAGGATTTCTATAAATGTTTCTTAGTTTATCGTTTCGATTATTAACATGAATGTAATGGCGTGTTTTGTTCAAAGCCGGAACAGTTGTTCAAGTAAATGATTAAGTTTGTAGTTTTCTTGTTTTATTTCTAATCAGTAAATAAATACGTTTTTGTATTTTCTATTTATGACAGAACTATTAAAGCTATCTGCCGCCGTTCATAATTTTGAATTACTGATCAGAGGAAATTATCCAGCAGAATCATCCCATTCCCCATCCACAATGGGGGATTGAGTGTGACTCTTATAATACATTCACAGTTTTAAGTGCGGGGAATATTTATGTGATATCCGACAGATTCGAACCCTACTCGACAGCTCCAAAATCCAGAGCTCCATCATAGGGCTGCGTCCGTAACAAATACATTGAGGTTTTTAACATGAAGGTGTAAATATGTGAGTTATTTATTAACTTTACGATACTTTCAACAAGGATGAGAGGCTTTTTTGAGCGCCTTAAAATACGTATTGTCTGTTGTTCAATGAATCTTTCAGTTGTACGTAAACTACGTTAATGAACTAAACATATATTTTACTGTCGTTATCACATTGATTACCCGAACATGGAAGCGAAATGAAAACGTTCAACACCTGGCGACGAGCTTGTCAACTTGCACCTTGATATAAAGTTAAGCATTGCACAACTATTGTGATATTAAGGATTTAACTGTTGTTATTGTAACTTGTTGCTCAATCATATGACTGACAACAGAAAACAATATGCAGTTTATAGTGTAAATTTACAGGGAATCATTAGTAGTAATTCAACCAAAAAAGACTAATTTTATAAACAAGAAGTTCAATGAGTTATCCAACTGAAATTTCTTATTTGTTTGTGTTGAATTTCGCGCAAAGCTACACGAGGCCTATCTGAGCTAGCCGCCCCTAATTTAGCAATGCAAGACTAGAGGGAAGGCAGCTAGTCATCACCACCCACAGCCAACTCTTGGGCTACTCTTTTACCATCGAATAGTGGGATTGACGGCCCCATTATAACGCCCCCACGGCTGAAAGGGCGAGCATGTTTGGTGTA
>NW_013670318.1:62718-64985 GCF_000517525.1 Limulus polyphemus
CCTCAGATTGCGAGTCGAGCGCCCCCTAACCACCTGGCCATGCCCGGGCAGTTCTTCCTTGTATGTAAAGTTGTTAGTTTTTCCCTCTAGTGATATTATTTTACTTTATTATTTTATAAAAGTTATGAAATATATTATTTTTATGAAATATTATGTTCCTACTAATGATTAATAATCTTCTTCGTAAGCTTAACTATTTGTTGTTGTTTTTTTTTGCCAACGAACTTCTAAAAGTTTTATAAGCTTACTAGAATGAATCATTTCTACAATTTGTGAAAGCATTTTGATGAATTTCTATTTAGAACAACAAACAAACACTTTCATATCAAACATTTGTAAATATTTCCATGCTTCGTGATTCTTAAGTTATTAGAGTTATTTGTGGCTTCACTAAGTTGTACACGATTTTTAAGATCAATTTCCTAGTAATTATAATCACCTTAATATAACCATTTTTTTGAACAAAGAATTTAAAAGAAAATATACCAACTAACTGATTTTATGGATTCTGTTCAAATGAAGGTTATGAAAGCCACAAGAAGGTTACATCGTACAATATCTGGCAGAGCTCAGCGGTGTAGTTTCTGTTTCAGCACAAAGCTACATAATAGGTTATAGGCGCTTTGTTCACCATGGGGCAATCGAACCCCGGATTTTAGCGTTTTAAGTCCTTAAGCTTACCTTAAAGAATAATAACGGTATGTAATACGACCGTTAATTCAGCCAATGCAGAATTCGTGCTTTTGAGGAAATCTTTAGAAACTCACGTGGAACATATTTAATTTCCTAACTCCTGTCGTTTTTTGTTTTTATAGTTGTAGTAAGAGGCAGGTGGAAGGCATGTGTGACTAAAACGATTAGTTAAATTTCCTGAGGGCACTGTTGAAAAGCTTTCCGAAATCAATCGATGGATGAGATTGAAAGCTTGAAATCAGACAGGAAATGTGACGAGGAGGAACTGAGAAATGTCTTTAAATGACATTCTGGAAAAGCCCAACAACGAATCAGAAATGAAAGAAAAGACTTCAGACTCTGATGGTTTGTTTGTTTTGAATTTCGTGCAAAGCTACACAAGGGCTATCTGCGCTAGCCGTCCCTAATTTAGCAGTGTAAGGATAGTCATCCCCACTCACCGCCAACTCTTGGGCTACCAACGAATAGTAGGATTGACCGTCACATTATAACGCCCCCACGGCTGAAAGGTCGAATATGTTTGATGGGACGAGGATTCGAACCCGCGACCCGCAGATTGCGAGCCGAGCTCTCTAACCACCTGGCCATGCCAGGCGACTCTAATGGATAAGGACCCATAACGTTAATACGACGCACAAACTTTTATAAAGAAGGACAAAAAAATCATAAAATTGAGCTTTCGTAAACAGAAGTTAAGACTCTGAAGTTGTTCCGTTGTTTAAAAAATATCTGGAGAAAGGTGAATATACGCCCATCGATACTGGTGTTAAGTGAAAAACTCGTAGTTAATTCTTATTATCATGATTAACAATATTATATAATTTTTAAAAGAACACAAATCCAACGATATCCGCCTGCAACGTTACTACAACTTTACTACAGTTGCATGTGTAGCGTTTCATGTTTTTATTATCATTATTATTATTCTATGTCTCAGTTACATGCAATCTCAGATAATCGCCCCCTAGTGGCAACTCTGAAGCCTTATAACGCTAAAAATCGGGTTTCAATATTCGAGGTGGGCACAAGACAGATAGCCTATTGTATAGCTTTGCGCTTAGCAACACACACAGTTAGACAAACATCTCGTATAACCACGCTTTCAGACAACCATCTTTTTTACAGGCACTCGCTTTGTGCTTAACAACACACACACACACTGTTAGACAAACATCTCGTTCAACCACGCTTTCAGACAACCATCTTTTTTACAGGCACTCTCTAACAATCACAGCTTTGTGCTTAACAACACACACACACACAGTTAGACAAACATCTCGTTCAACCTCGCTTTCAGACAACCATCTTTTTTACAATCACCTGACAGATGTCTCTTCTTTTTCCGATGCAGCTTATTTTGTATTTCATTATAAAGTTAGGATTATAACTGACCACATAGTATTAAACAAACTAGATACATTCTGTCAAAGTACTATAACTCTGACGTAATATGTTGCACCATTGAAATAGATCCGATGATTGAGTCTTTCTAATGTTATTCTAAGGTTATTTTAGTTTATAACCAAACTCTGTGTTGTGTAGATTTTAACCATTCTTTATCGTGTGTGTGTGAG
>NW_013670318.1:65360-68770 GCF_000517525.1 Limulus polyphemus
TAAAAGTGACAAATAACCCCGTTATTCAGTCGAAGAAGCCAGACAGTTTTTAGGGCGGCAGGTGTTACTCACTGATTGTCCTCCTTCTGGCTATCAATTTAAGATTAAGGGTAACTCTACTTGGACCCTGGTGGTCTCTGATTTGATCATTTAGACGATTTGAACACAAGCTGTGATTCAGATTGAAAATGCTAAATGCCAAGTGTTGAAAGAACAGCAATTTTATTCATGCTGAAAACAGGATTTTCAATGTGAATTACTGAGTAAGATTCAATATTATAGGTTTATTCTGAGCACCTAGGATGAATAATCGTCTTCCTTCTACCATTTTACTGACACGAATGTTTAGGCACCATGAATTTTGCAGAACTTTTCTAAACATCAATACTAAATACGCTGCGCATGCGTGTGAATCTCGGTTCATTGCTGTTGCTAAAACAACGTTTTATCGAACTATAATTTAAATTATATAGAAAAAATAGTTTTTTTTTCAAATTCCCTTAACTTCGAAAAAGTAAAACCAGTCATTTACAACCAGTTTAACTGAGAAGTACGGGTAAAAATACTGTCTTCGTTATACTCTGTGAGAAACTCAGGTTTCATGGAAACACATTAAAACTGAACAATATATTTTTTAATTAAGTTTCGAAAAAGTAAAACCAGTCATCTACAGGCAGTTTAACTGGCCCCTTAGTGGCACAGCGGTATGTCTGTGGACTTACAATACTAGAATCCGGGTTTCGATACCCGTGGTGAGCAGAGCACAGATAGCCTATTGTGTAGCTTTGTGCTTAATTACAAACAAACAGTTTAACTGAGAAGTACGGGTAAAAATATTAAGTATTCGTTATACTCTGTGACAAACTCAGGCATCATGGAAACATATTAAAACTTAACAATATATTTTTTAATTAAGTTTCGAAAAAGTAAAACCAGTCATCTACAGCCAGTTTAGCTGAGAAGTACGGGTAAAAATACTAAGTCTTCGTTATACTCTGTGACAAACTCTGGTATCATGGAAACATATTAAAACTTAACAATATCTTTTTGAATTAAGTTCTATACATTTGTAGTTCACCAGTTGATGACAGAGTGAAAAAACTCAAAATGAGCTATTAATTGTTTTAGTGGCGCAATGAGCTATTTGTGGTCAGTCAGTCCACCACGGAGACTCAAACCCCAGATTTGAGCGTATTAAGTTCATAAACTTACCGTTGACCCACTGGGGGAGGAGGATTGTTCTAAGTTACATTTAATAGTTATATGTTCAAATAGTTTCTGTCTTAATCGTCTGTGTTATAAGCAAAATGTAAAAGGATATTTCTCTTTCAACTAGTTTTATTTTCTAGCATACTCTTGTGTCTCGATTTTAATTGGTGAAGTAATTCTATTGGAACATTAATTTTGTTTTAGTGGGAACTGACTTTCCTTTTTTTTGTTTTTTGGTGCTATCTCCTAGTTGGTTGGCTACAATGATCTAAAGAATTAATGACTATCTTGGAATGTAGCAGCTGCATTAAAAAGCAACAGAACAAGTTCGCGTGTTGAACATGCCCGAACTCACTGTTTAGAATCCGAATACAATTTAGAAAATAGTCTGTAATCTTTTTTTCTGAGTTCATCAGGAACTGAAGCAAGCATTATTTTTCTTCTTCTGCACCAATTCGCGTGAATCGTGTGAAGTTTCAACGAAAGCTGTAGTTTTTTGGTTGTTTCTGTTACTTGATAGATAATGCACTATTTCACAGTAAATAGCTGAATATGTTCTATTATTATTATAATTGACTATGGCCTCAGGATTGCTTTTCCCCCTTAGGTACTTCGATCAAGTTTATACTAACCAAATATAGGTTTGTTTGTTTTTTCAACCCTGCTGTAGACGAGAAAAATATTAAGAATTTTAACAAATCATTTCTTTTTATAGATAAATATTGTGTCGAAAGACATTTCCAAATCAAAAGAAAAACGTGTTTATATTTCTTCTGATATTTTTGACTCAGCATAAATATAAAAAGAAAAGCGTGAGAGATTGATTTCGCAATCAATCACATTGATTTTCAGATTCCAATAAACTATCCAACTAAAGTAAAGGAGACCTTTTTTTTCTTCACAATTTACTTATTTTGTGCAAAAGCCCTAGACGTAGCGGAACTCACCGAAGCACCGAAACTTTTGGATAATAAATAAAAAATGTTTTAAGAGCAAACTATGTCCATATTTCGCTTGTGAAAATGATCGAAGAATATCACCATAGCGACAACGTCACGTTTTGAGATGTGACAGCAAACTCACGCTATCTGACCATAAAAAGGAATGAGACATTAAGGGTTTTTATTTTGTATTTTGTGTGTGAAAATTTATTTTTAGTAGATGTGAATTAATTTGCACCACCTTTTAGGTTCGATAAAGACTAGATTGAAAGGGGCAAATGAATAGATAAACAAACAATCATATTTTTAAAATGAACTAACATACACCATGGATGTAAATGGTAAATCCGTACTGCACAAACTTCTATATATATATATATATTTTTTGCTCTGTTACACCCGAAGTGCAGTAGGTTATTATTGTTTACACCCTTGTAGCCCACACCTACAGTACAGCATGACCAGCTGATTAGTTTTTGCAACAGTAACAGTGTATAGAATATTGAAAAATGTCTTACGAACAGAAAAAGTAGTTTTTACATGTCACTAGTGTTTAAACACTATTTTTAATTTTAAATTTTCGTTTTGGCAGTTTTGATTTTAGTTTTTAACACCTAAAAAAACACTGGTAGATATACATTATTTGTTGGTAATTTTCAACTGTTCTTGTAATGATATATTGCGTTCTACATTAAATTAGTTGTTCATAATTAAAATAATAAACTTTTAACCCTAACCTCACTGTTTATTTTTGAATTTCGTGCTCTGAAGAATTAGAATCGAATAAACAAACACTAACTTGTGCCGTGTCTTAAACGTCACTAATACCACTAACAACGTAGAGAATCTGGACGCTGTTTTAACTTGGCTTTAACTGTTGTGATTGAGCTGATGTTGTTGTAATATTACTGGTAACTATATTTCTTATACCACCATCAATGTAGAGAAGCTGGACACTGTTTTAACTTGGCTTTAACTGTTGTGATTGAGCTGATGTTATTGTAATATTACTGGTAACTACATTTCTTATACCACTATCAACGTAGTACAGCTGGACACTGTTTTAACTTGGCTTTAACTGCTGTGATTGAGCTGATGTTGTTCTAATATTACTGGTAACTACATTTCTTATACCACTATCAACGTAGTACAGCTGGACACTGTTTTAACTTGGACTTTTAACTGTTGTGATTGAGTCTGTATGTTGTTGTAATATTACTGGTAACTACATTTCGTTATACCACTATACTAACGTAGTAC
>NW_013670318.1:68791-71131 GCF_000517525.1 Limulus polyphemus
GAGAAGCTGGTAACACTGTTTAACTTGGCTTTAACTGTTGTGATTGAGCTGATAGTTATTGTAATATTACTGGTAACTACATTTCTTATACCACTATCAACGTAGTACAGCTGAACACTGTTTTAATTTGGCTTTAACTGTTGTGATTGAGCTGATGTTGTTGTAATATTACTGGTAATTACATGTCTTATACCACCATCAACGTAGAGAAGCTGAACACTGTTTTAACTTGGCTTTAACTGTTGTGATTGAGCTGATGTTGTTGTAATATTACTGGTAACTACATTTCTTATACCACTATCAACGTAGTACAGCTGGACACTGTTTTAATTTGGCTTTAACTGCTGTGATTGAGCTGATGTTGTTGTAATATTACTGGTAACTACATTTCTTATACCACTATTAACGTAGTTCAGCTGGACACTGTTAATACTGAACTTTAACTGTTGCGCTTGAGTTTCTAGTTTTGTATTTATTGCAAACCTACTAAGGCTATCTGCTGCCGTCCTTAATTTTGAACTACTGATCCAACATAGGGTTGAACTACTGGTTGAACATAGGGTTGAACTACTGGTCCAACATAAGGTTGAACTACTGGTCCAACATAGGGTTGAACTACTGTTCAAACATAGGGTTGAACTACCGGTCCAACATAGGGTTGAACTACTGGTTGAACATAGGTCCAAAGGGAAGGAGATTAGTTATCAGTACCCTACCACCTACCATCCACGTTAAAGGGTTGACTGTCGCTTTTATAACACACCCACAGCTTAAAGTGCAGGGAATATTATGTGGTATCGAACGGATTCGAATCCGGTTCACCAGGTCCTAAATTCAGAGCTCTATACCACAGGGCTAAGCCGCGCCCACGCTCGAGTTGATGGTATTGTAATCTCGCTGGAAATTACATAGTATGAATAAACCTGTGATGTGGTACTTAGGATATAACTTATCATCTTTTCATTTTATTTTACTGGCTATCATATACCATTCTTTACAATATAACGTAACAAAAAACCGAAGTTTTTGTATTTTTATTTACTTTTAGCTTACCAAACAGGAACTCTATGATGAAAGGTACAAGTTTGCTTGGGCTTTGTACGCCAACTTTTCTTAAGTAATATATTACATATATATATATATATGTACCATTATTATTGCTAGTGTAATCCATAGTGAAATATAAGCCCATCGGTGGTTCAATAAAAGGTCGGTGAGCTTAAAACGCTGAAAATCAAGTTTCGATACCCGCGGTGGACAGATTCCACATATCTCATTGCGTAGTTTTGTGCTTTACAACAAACAAACAAGTTTAAATCTAACGAATCTTAGTGCTAACCAGAGGTATAACAAACTAGGAAACAAAACCTTACAGACTCTGAGATATCCTGTCATGTAGCGCCATCTAAAACCTGTACTGGTTCCAAAAATAAGAAATAGATCATGACTTGAGATTCTAAAAAGTGAAAAAAAAACGATCATTTTGAGACCGATTCAATCAGGTGAAGCACAAAACTAATAATATTAAATTGTTTCAATCTAAATCATTTTAATATCTCTTCATCTCAAATTTAGGTTTTCGTGCCCTCATGACTTTCATCTTACAAATCGTGTTTGGCTAATTTATGCCTTTTTTTTTTAATTGCATACATTTTATTTATTTGTAATATATTTTCTATGTGTATTTGTCGTGCTCTTTAATCTTACTTAAAACTTAATGTAATGTAAAATATGATCGAGACGAACAGAACGTCTCGTTTTATGGACGACTCAATGAGAACTATTGTTGCAAAGTGTTTTTTTTTTTTCACATCTGCCTTCAGGCAGGTTGTGTTAGATCACTTAGAGGCAATGATGCAAAGACCGATTCATGTAAGGATAACGAAATCGGTTCTGGGGGGGGGGGGGTATGCTTAGAAAAATATTCCCCTAAAAATTCTTTTCCACTCCCAGTAGTCCCTTTGGTTTATACTTAACATTCACCCTTTCTGGAAAAGTGGGCTCTGATTGGTTAATCGTTTCGATCCCCATTACAAAACCTTTCAAAGTACAATATATTAATATAGTAAAATATAATACTTGAAAAATATGTATGTGAAATATAAAATGAATATATATAATAAATGTGTATGTGAAATATAAATTGAATATATATAATAAATATGTATGTGAAATATAAAATGAATATATATAATAAATGTGTATGTGAAATATAAATTGAATATATATAATAAATATGTATGTGAAATATAAAATGAATATATATAATAAATGTGTATGTGAAATATAAATTGAATATATATAATAAATATGTATGTGAAATATAAAATGAATATATAT
>NW_013670318.1:71914-76734 GCF_000517525.1 Limulus polyphemus
GGGTATCGAAACCCGTATTCTAGCGTTGTAAGTCTGCAGACATACCGCTGTGCCACTGGGGGCTAAAATATAAGTATAGAATGCTTTAGAAAAAAATGTATTTGCTTCTCTCTCGCTCCCTCTTTATTCTCTTTTTTTTTATCTGGATGGAAGAAATTTTTGTCTATGGTCCTGAATTTTAGGTTTAAGTTAACAAATAACGTTTTGACGGAGATTCATAGAAACTCAGAATTTTCATATTCTCATCTTCCTTGTTTCTAGATATTTCGCAACGTCTCTCGATCATTAACATTCACGAACATTCTCGGTTTTCTAGGACTACTTTTATAAGCATTCTTAAATTGTCGTCATCATTATGCTAGCAGCTCCATCTACCAATCAGCTAAAATAAACGATGAGAGTCGAGCGACTTACGCACCAGACCATGCCAAGTGTCTTAAAACACTATTATTGCAACCAAGGTCCAAGACAGTAATATGTTATCGGAACCTATTAGTTGAACAACTCAAACGTTTGTTGTTGTTTTTTTGAAACCAATAAATACCAAAGAAAGGATATATAATATGGATTAAAGTGGCGTGTTACTCTTTAACAACGTAAAATTAAAGTGGCTGTAACAATGCAACAAAATTGCTGTTATCTTTCGTTGTTTGTTTGAAAAATGTTTTTCATTGATTATATTTTGTTCTTTGTTTTATAATTTGTGGTTCCTTGAAGTTGGTTACTCAGTGAACATAATAACGGTTTTGAGAAATATAAAGCACGAGTTATTTAGTAGAATACGCTGAAAATCAGTTTTCATTCAAGTGCATACAAGATAATAGCGCAAGAGTGTCATAGTTATTTCTAGAGAATTTTTATGGGGAAGAGCCACCTGAAAACAAATTCATAGATGGCGTTTTTGAACTCCATGACCAATAATAACAATAGAGCTCGAAAGTCGCCCAAAAACCGTTAGAAGGTATTTATTTTCCATAGAATTTCCAGAAGTTTAGCCACAAAGCTGTGTATTGAGCGAAACTGATCTAATCTACTTAAATGACAAGAATAATAAAAGTTTATTATGATCTAAACAGAAAAATAACAACTATATGTTCTCTATTACATTAAGCTTAATTTACGATGTGTTTATGAGCAAGAAACACACGATGAAACCCCCTTTTTCGTAATTGGTGATTTATGCCTTATTTAGATTAAACTTAATTTATGATGTGTTTATGAGCAAGAAACACACGATGAAACCCCCTTTTTCGTAATTGGTGATTTAAGCCTTATTTAGATTAAACTTAATTTATGATGTGTTTATGAACAAGAAACACACAATGAAACTCGTTTTTCGTAGTTGGTGAGTTAAGCCTTATTTAGTCTTTTCAAGTCCTCCTCGTGACTTGTTTTGGATTGTTGCAGCACCTAATTTATGACGTCACAAATGCATGGTAGTAGCGAAAAGCGATGGTATTGATAACCATAGAGGGCTTAGCCTAGATCAAGTCTAGGGGGGGGGGCACCCAACAGGTGATTAATTATCTGCTCGTTAACGTAAGCACGTGTAAGGTGAGAGTTTCCTGTTAATTGTGGAACATTTTCGTTGTTTTTCAATGTAAGCGGACTTTGTGGTAGGAGTAAAAACAAATTAAAAAAAGCTTCTGATACAAGGACACAGAGTAGGCGGAAGACTGACGTTTTATTAAAATATATCCGAAACAACGTGATAACAACTCACAGATCACTTTTGTTGTTTTACCTAAGCAGCAACGGTATAAGCGAGTAGAAGGTTCTGTTCCATTAAATATATATTCAGAACAACGAATTAAAAGAAAAACAACCTTTATTACACCAAAAAACAGCGGGATGTAAACATCTAAACAAAAAAACATTGGCGTTCATAGAGCATTACTACACAAAAGAAACAGGTGGGATAAGCATATTTAGTCCTTCATTTTCTGAGGGACCGGATGTTTTCAGATGGAAACATTTCCATATCTCCGTGAGCAAGTGGGCTCTGGAAAGTACTTTATGTGGTGTCTAATACCACACGCATCTGGGAGTAGGGGGGAATGTTTTGCCCACTGCAACTATAAATAACATTCTAAGCCTTTATTACGTCCTCCAAGTTTCCTCTTTCATGGTTGTGTGTGTGTGCGAAGAAAATGGGTGTGGGACTATCCTGAATGTTTAAGTCTTGCATGTATCAACGCAATAAACCACGTGATTTGCTACGCCAATACACTAGTACCAAGCTTTTAGAATTAACAGTAATATTATCAGTTGCTTTAACTTAGAGTTCTCGAATTTAACATCAAAGTCTCCAAAATTATGAGTGAATGTCCATCATGCACACTTAAAATTATATTAGATTATTCACTGTTCGGTGTCCGAAAAAAAAATGACGGGTAATATTATTCAGGCTTAACTGCTTTTTAGGTTAATATGTCCCGTAACGCTTTCTGGTAATGGGCCCTATATACCTTTACTTACAGCTCAGTCGTACATGCCTCCCGCTGGGATAGCGGTAATTACACTGCTAAAATCAGGGGTTCGATTCCCCTCGGTGGTGAAGGTCCACAACACTGTCCTCTAATGATAAGCCAAGTGATATCTTATTACAACCTCCTTTATGTTTGAATGGGAATGATAAATCACACAGGCAGTGCTCTGGGTAAGTCTGACTTTACTGATTCGTCTAAGAAATGTGAGGTTTAAACACCTTCGATGTTATTTTGAATAGATTGATAAATCTGGAACTAAGTCTTGAGGTAAGAGAGAAAGCCTAATCAATTCAAAACTCCAGTAAAGAAACTGCCCAGTGTCCAACACGAATAAACGTACTGTTATTGTGTTTGTGATATTGATGAAAACTGTCCTGTCCATTTATTTATTATCAGAGACTCAGTTTGTTTTAGCAGAACTTCTTATTACTTAACAATTTATTTTACCAAACCTCCCATCAGACTAACCTGATTTATGCTTTGGGAAATTATTTTAACTGAAAATACCACACCAATAATGTTAAAAATGTCATTTTTAATTTGCTCTTTGCTTACGAATTAGGAAAGTTCGCATTAATGCAGAAGTTCTCCTATAAGAAGAATTAAATTAATCGTAATTCAAAATTTCCAGTAAATATCGTTAATTTTATTTATTTACAAGAGAACAAAAAGTGGATAAAAACTGGCACTTTAATAGTTTACATGAGATCTTAGTATTTGTTAAATTCTGATATAAAAGGAAATATAACATAAACAACAAGTAGAGAATTGATAATGTTACTATCATCGATATCACTTACGTTACGATCAACACAGAAACAAACAGAATAATAAGACAGCCAGGCCTTACATGGTCTTGTAGCTTCGGCTTATCTTACATGTGTGTCCGGGATTTTCGCTTCAATAAACCTCCCCACATAAACTAAATTTCTAGTTTCGTGTTTTGATTTTCCTTTATACGAAGAAGTGTATACACTATCCATTGTATAATTTGGAGCTCGGTGGCTCGTCGTTACGTCCGAGGGTTTACTACACTAAAAATCGGGTTTCAGTGGGCAGGACTTTGAGTAGCTTTGTGTTGAACAGCAAACAAACCAAAAATATTTTTCCCTAAGTTACTTTGATAGAGATATGTAGAGTTTAGTTAAAACAACATCGTAACCTACCATGATATTATTTTGAGTTCGAGAAAACAAGAACCATGCCTTAATTTTATATATTTTTTTTGTCTACAAGGAAATGTTAATCACCGCTTCTCAAGGAAAACTTCAAACTACACTTAGAGCAACACAAGATCATATTGTGGTTTAGATATGATGTAATGTATAATTTCGATACGTTACATTTGTACTCCATAATGATGCACATATATCTAATATGCCCACCCTAGTTATTACTGCGCGTATCATTTCTACTACCCGGTCATTGTTTAACGTGTAATTCCCCATCTCTTGGTGGATTATACCCTCCCACAGTCAAGCCTAATTTCTAGCTTTATGTTCAACTTCCATGCAGCTAGTGCTGTTATTATCAAGAAACTACACCTTCAGCCCTGCTCTGAGAGAGACTCATGTCTTCTGGGTCCAACAGAAGAAATTTAAGAGGCGTGTTTATTTCTCTAATGAAGAACAAATTAGTATATAGTAACAAATGATTAGCGAAAATTGCATCCTTATACTACTACCCAAGTAAAAAAAAGTTTCTGAACCAAGTCTGATATTGTTTTGGGTTCAAAAAAAATTGCGTCTTCCTCTACAAATGATCACACACACTAATAAGGTAAAGTCTGTCTTCCACTACAGATGATCACACACACACACACTCACACTAATAAAATAAAGTCCTCCACTCAGATGATCACACACACACACTCACACTAATAAAATAAAGTCCTCCACTCAGATGATCACACACACACACACACACTAATAAGGTAAAGTCTTCCACTACAGATGATCACACACACACACTAATAAGGTAAAGTATTCCTCTACAGATGATCACACACACTAATAAGGTAAAGTCTTCCACTACAGATGATCACACACACACACTAATAAGGTAAAGTATTCCTCTACAGATGATCACACACACTAATAAGGTAAAGTCTTCCGATACAGATGATCACATACACACACACACATTAATAAGGTAAAGTCTTTCTCTACAGATGATCACACACACACTCACACTAATAAAATAAAGTCTTCCTCTACAGATGATCACCCATACACACACACTAATAAGGTAAAGTCTTCCTCTACAGATGATCACCCATACACACACACTAATAAGGTAAAGTCTTCCTCTACAGATGATCACACACACTAA
>NW_013670318.1:77734-87133 GCF_000517525.1 Limulus polyphemus
ACTAATAAAATAAAGTATTCCTCTACAGATGATCACACACACACACACTAATAAGGTAAAGTCTTCCACTACAGATGATCACACACACACTAATAAAATAAAGTCTTCCTCTATAGATGATCACACACATACACACACTAATAAAATAAAGTCTTCCACTACGGATGATCACACACACACACACACTAATAAGGTAAAGTCTTCCTCTACAGATGATCACACACACACACTAATTAGGTAAAGTCTTCCACTACAGATGATCACACACACATAACACTAATTGGGTAAAGTCTTCCACTACAGATGATCACACACACATACACTAATAAGGTAAAGTCTTCCTCTACAGATGATCACACACACTAATATGGTAAAGTCTTCCTCTACAGATGATCACACACACACACTAATTAGGTAAAATCTTCCTCTACAGATGGTCACACACACTAAGAAAGTAAAGTACTTATTCGAGTCGACTGTTATCTGTGAGTATCATGAAAAAACTGTTTTATCAGTTCCACTTCATTGAAGTTTGTTATTAAAATAAATCACTTTCAACTGTACATCATGAATAAACTGTTGGAAGTAAAATTATAAAAATAGCATTTTCTTGAAAATGATATAATTGATTAATGTGACTTTCTAAATGATATAGTTAGTTGATTAATGTGACTTTCTAGATGATATAGTTCGTTGAGTAATGTAACTTTCTAAATGATATAGTTAGTTGAGTAATGTGACTTTCTAAATGATATAGTTAGTTGAGTAATGTGACTTTCTAGATGATATAGTTAGTTGAGTAATGTGACTTTCTAGATGATATAGTTAGTTGATTAATGTGACTTTCTAGATGATATAGTTGGTTGATTAATGTGACTTTCTAAATGATATAGCTAGTTGAGCAATGTGACTTTCTAAATGACATAGTTGGTTGATCAATGTGACTTTCCAGATGATATAGTTAGTTGATTAATGTGACTTTCTAAATGACATAGTTAGTTGATTAATGTGATTAATTAAGTTTTAATTTTTTATGTATCCCTTGTTAAACATACGTATCTTTTATACAGAAAAAAATTCAGAGCTTACTTCATTACTCAAGTAAGTTCGTGAGTTATGGTATATTATTTTCCTTTCGATTCAACTCTGTACGTATGTACGTATGACTTTCAGCTTTAATCATTTATGTATCTCAGATAGTTAAGCGAATTTTTCATTATTCAAGGTGCGCTCCAGTGAACTTCACGAACTGTTCACTAAGGAATAAGCTAATAACGTGATATTTAAATAGCCCAAGACTTAAAATATTAAAGACGTTGTAGCTCCTCTCCACTCGTAGCTAGTTTAAAAAGAAGGCGGAGCAATTTATTGAAAAAAAAAATAGCAATAAATTATTTTTATCACCAACCATATTACATAACAGCTTAGTTAAGAGCTTACAGACAATATTTTAAATAAAACTTCCCGTTCCAGGTGTCTCGGCGGTACGTTTGATGGCTTATAATACTAAATTTTGGGTTCGATCCCTTCCGCACAGCACTGCTCAGGTGGCCTATTATGCAAGTTTGCGCTTAAAACAAACAAACATAAATTTTAAACAAAGCATTTGCTTTTGCCGCAAAATATATCTTATACACAGAATATTGCCATAAAGAACAAAAACACGAGCTTGTTTTATCTTGCGCGTGTGGACGAACGTTTTCTCGTAAGGCATAAGCAATAAATTCTGCGGTAAATTGAAGCCGTAAAATCACGACGTACGGCGAGAGGAGGTGATAAGCAAACCTGTTCACGTACTGTTTATTTGTTTCTATGTAATATAGCCTATAAATTTAGTTTATTCTTCAACAGTGTCACTAGAAAGACTCTATATAATCTCCGTTAATGTGAGGTTAATCGAACAAACTAAAACACAAGAGTACCTTATATCTTATAACGACAAGCTGTGAATATGAACATACATGTTTAACATTTAAAAAGCGTAATGCTCTTCTGAGGGACATTTTCAAAGAACTTTTTATGTAAAGTTGATAGACTTCGTTACCCTAAAAAAAAATCACAACTAAACGATTTGATAGACCAATCTCAGGTTGTGTTTTTGTTTGTTTTTTAATCTTTTATTTGGGAATTTTTTTTAGGGTAATAAAATTTATAAACTTTATTTAAAAAGTTGTTTGAAACTATGTTTCTTCCTTGTATGACACTATTTCTTCTGTTGATCAAGTAATATCAGTCGTTTTCTCCTCTGCGTTTTCTTGGTGCTGTTTCTATAAGAACGTTTATTTCTTTACGTATTCTAAACGACAGCCTTAAAGTCATCCAGGATACAAACTATATTTCACTCACTCGTATTTTGTTTCCATATTTAAATGTGTTAGCTCAAAACTGCTTAATGGGCTACCTTCCCTGGAGTCACCACGGGATTGAACTCCAAATTTCACTGTTATAAGACTTTAATCTTACCATTTACCCACCAAAGTATTCTATAGTTGTCCCCCGATGGGATCGCGGTAAGTCTAAAGACTTACTAAGCTAAAATCTGGAGTTCGATTCTCCGCGGTGGACATAGCAGATATCCCAATGTGGCTTTGCTCTAATACAAAAGCCTCCCAGTGGCACAGCGGTATATCTGCGGACTTACAACGCTAAAAACCGGATTTCGATACCCGTGGTGGGCAAAGCACAGATAGCCATTTGTGTAGCTTAACTACAAACAAATCTATTACAGAAAAACTGAAATGATTCCACAGTTTATAATAATCTTAAAAATTAAATGATTGTTTTATTCTTGCTTAAATATGACACTTTCAAACAAAAAATTTTAAGAGTTACATAATGTTTTGGGTAAATAATGTTTCATTAAAAATAGTTGTTTGTTTGTTTGCAATTAAGCACAAAGCTACACAATGGGCTATCTGTGCTCTGCCCACCACGGGTATCGAAACCCGGTTTCTAGCGTTGTAAGTCCGCAGACATACCGCTGTGCCACTGGGGGGGGGGGGGCATTAAAAAATAAGTTTATTGTTTCTCCTACAAATGCAATGAAACATCCGATATTGATGTATTTTGGGTATATAACTGAAAATAAACCAATAAATTTGCTACAACAAAATACACTGATAGACTTATCTTACTTTTATTGTTATTTTGTGTTTTTTATAAGTAAATTTAACTTCAATACTTGATTTTGAATTTGTGTGTGTGTGTTATTTATTGTAGTGCCATCTATCGGGTAAATGTTCTAAAATAGAATGATCACCATATTTGATCCCTCCGACATTCACAAATGTGCTTAGTTTTGATGAAAAGCAGTGTTTTTTGTTTGTTTGTTGTTGTTTTTTCAGATTTAAACTGTATTAACTTCATTATATGTTATTTTATACTGTCTTAGCAGTGCAAGGACCCTATAAATCTTTATCTAACTAATATTTGTTCGGAGGTTGATAACGAATCAGAATATCCTGTCATTTTGTTTGTTCTATTGTTCAGCCCAAATTTGTACGATGGGGTATCTGCGTTGTACCCACTGTAGAGGTGTAATTCGAATTTGAGCCACCAGAGGGACTTAGAGAACTAAAAACAAAAACAAAATGCTAAAAAATATAGTTAAGAAAACGTTATGTTTTTGAGTTAACCAAAACTGTTCATTAACTACAAAAATATATCAGTTATTTATCGTTTCATCTCAGGTAATTATCCTCCTAACAAATTTATTAGTGTTAAGCCTAATTTTCAAAACCTGTATTTAACCTCTTATTTGATGTCAGCTTAGTTATAAATTGTTTTAATGTTTTATTTCAAATTAAGATAAACAAATATAATCGGTATATAAAAATAATAAATTAGTATGGTTTGGGGGGACGCGTAAACTTTATGATGTCTGAAGTCCCCCGATGGGTCAGCGATAAGTTTGCAGATTTGCAATGTTAAAATCTGGGACTCAATTCCAGCGCGACGGACTGATCGAAAATAGTTCATTGTGTAGCTTTGTGCTAAAATACACAAACGATTTTTTAATAAGTAGCCAGACTTTATATACTTAATTTAGAAAATATTTGTGCTAAAATACGCAAATGATTTCTGAATAAGTAGCCAGACTTTATATACTTAATTTAGAAAATATTTGTGCTAAAATACGCAAATGATTTCTGAATAAGTAGCCAGATTTTGTATACTTAATTTAGAAAATATGAAACATTGATGCGTTCGTATGTTGTTATTTCGTTCTTCTCATCAAGCCAGTTAGCTAAGCGAAATTTATATTGGAACATGACGGCGTAAATTTGCGAAAAATGTGTTTATTTTAATTTCCATCAGACAATGAAAATAAACACATCTTTCGCAGATTTTCTTCATCGATATTCAGATTTTTCTTCTGAACAGTCATCATCAGAACATGTACTAAATTATATGTTTTGAAACATGACTGTAAGAATTTAGCTGACAAAACTATTCAGATATTTAGTTGTTCTTCTGGGATCAGAACGGTTTCCAAAATATAGCTAGATTTAGTCAAAAGGCTTAACTTACTTAGCAATTGATTTGTATTTTAAATATCATACCTTGTGGTTGTTTGTTATTTATTTTATACTGTTCTTTTTGTGCTCAGTAAACAATTACTGAGGAACTTGTTTAACATTTATTCGGAGAGAAAGTTTTAAACATAAATCTGTAAGGTAAGGAACAATCATAACAATACAACGAAGAGAAAAAAACGAAATGACAAGTTTTAAATCTCTTAGTAAATATTTTTTTTAACATAAAGAGGTTAAGATTTTCAATTAATTTCTATCTGATGTGTCCACCGCGGGGAATCGAACCCCGGATATTATGTTGGACACGACAAATACCACAAATTGCATTTTGCAACAAAACTAAGAAATTAACTGAAAATCTTAACCTCTTGATGTTAAAAAAAAATTTAATAAGAGATTTAAAACTTGTCATTTTTTTCTCTTCGTTGTATTGTTATGATTGTTCCTTACCTTACAGATTTATGTTTAAAACTTTCTCTCCGAATAAATGTTAAACAAGTTCCTGTTATCCAGCTGTCACGATTTACATAGCTTAAAGATAAGTAAAGAAGACGATATATATATCTGTCACGTCCCGGTATTACTGATTATCACTCGATAGTAAAATACATGCATAAACTCGCCTTTAGGGTTTAAGCGCTTTTAAAACAAGAAAAATATTTGGTTATAAACGCTCACATATAAGTAACTAAAACTATAAATTTATGCGTTTGACGTAAGAAAGCAAATGTTGTTGTTTTTGCAAAGTGAACCGCCTTAAATGCAAAACAGTCTGCGTTACAATTTCGATCTCTTACAAAATCCAAGCGTGGTTTCCCTAAAGTAAGATTTTGTCTTATGAAATAAATGTTTATATTAATAATGTGATATTTGTCTTAAGCAATGCATTTCTCACAACAACAAATATAATATCAATAAAAAATGACGAATAAAAAAATATATATTATCAATGATAACCGACCACTGTAAAATGATACTTTCTTGAACCAAATTTTATTCCTGTCTCTCAGCTTTTGTTCCCAGTGGCTCAGTGGTAAGTGTGCAGGCTTACGACGCTAAAATGCGGGGTTTGACACCTGTGATGGGTAGAACACAAATAGCCCTTTGTGTAGCTTTACAACAACCAAACTGTTAGCTGTTTGCCAAAATATCTGAATCTTCATCAGCAATGCATTTTATTTGCTCAACCTTAAATGAATTGCAATAAGATGTATCTACAGGTTAATGAAATGGAAGAAAAACAAAATCCTGACGATTATGCGTAAAACTGGCAAAAAAAAATGTTTCAGGTGGCTGATCCTAATTTATATATATATATATATATATTACTCATAAGGTAGGAGATACTCCAAAATATCTCTGAGTTATAAAATAAAACGTTCTTATATTTATTTATTTATAGCTAACGTACAAATACTGTGCGTACTGAAAGGACATTGCCCTCAAATTCAAGGTTCAAAGTCCGTGTCGTTCGTCTGCCCGTATAAGGTACCACATAAAGTACTAACCCTAATTTTAGCTATAATTGGTCTACATTTAAGCTGAGATGCAGAGGTTAGTGTCACAAATTGGTACTACGCAAAACTTGTTCCTTGCATGAATTTAAAATTCAAAGAATAATTCCCATTAAAATACGTCTGCTATGCTTGCTGTTCTAATGGCGCCATCTAGTAACAATACAGGGCTTTGTGAGTTGGTTTCGCTTTACGTGTGACGTCACAATACGTGATTCAGTTTGCATCCTGTAATTTTCCTGAAAGTCAAAGTGCAATGTTGTTATATTAGTGAGCGTTTCGATAATAATGTATTTCTACATAAGGTTGAAAATTAAATGAAATAAGCTCTATTTTGAAATGTTTCTTTTATAAAACATTTTTATATTAAAATATAATTTCAAAATTGAAAATAAAAATTTATATAAGCATTATATACTTTGAAACGACTTGTGTGTATAATAGGTACTGTGCTTCTGTTTCCGGACACAGCCAACCACCAGGGGTTTTTAGCAGCGAGTTCGTAAACAAAAGTATTAGTCCATGGTGTACAGGTACGTGTTTAAAATTATGAACAAACAAAACAAAAAGAGGGTATGATAGCGAGAAACATAAACTTTTCTTCAAAGGCCTTTTTCATATACCGTGCTAAGAGCTGTCCCGTTGTTTTAGTTTTTAACAGGAATCATTTTAATCTTGAAAACAGAAGTTTGTATGTTTCAAAATTTCACTCAAAGTTACACACAAGAGCTATCTGCGCATGACCGTCCCGAATTTTGAACCGACAGGCTAGAAGGACGGCAGCTGGCCGATAGCACCCACAGCTAGCTGATGGGTTACTCTTTTCTGATCGAATAATGGGATTTCACAGTCACTCCTATAGCGCACCCACGCCCCCTAAAGTACGGATCGCATTTTTGTAGTAATGGATCGCAGGCCATTTAATCCTCGAATTCACATTCCGGGCGTGCTAACCACTAAACCACGCCCGGGGCCGATTTTTAAGAGAGTGATCAATCGCTGATTGGTTCGTTATCGTGAAATGTAAAGTGACTCACGTGAAATGTAAAGTTATTTACTGCGATAACAATCACCAAAAAGTTCACTTTTTTTTTTGATGATATCTAATAATGCATCACGAAGTGTAACAGATTACGCTGGAGGCTTTTTTTAAGCATCAGTTACTGCTTGGGTCCACGCGCTTTTAACGGTCTCGTAATGCTGGTTTAAAAATTAGCAGTTAAAATTAAAATGTATTTATTATCTTGAGCTCTCTCAGAAGAAGGAAAATGGAATAGTTTATGTTTAATCCTTCCAAATAACAGATACACATTTAATATTCGCCTTGATTAAAAACTTTCTACTAGCATTCAGCGCATTAGTAGTCTGTGTCATCTGATTACCGTGCAGCTCGAAAGCTCAGGCTTACCAAGCATGGCGGCACCGGTCGCATTAATTTTAACAATCATATGAGGAGGCCTTGAATAAAGGTTCGAATCCCTGTCACCGAACATGCTCGCCCTTTCAGCCCTGGGGGCATTATAATGTGACGGTAAATTCCGCTATTCGTTGGTAAAAGAGTAGCCCAAGAGTTGGCGGTGGGTAGTGTTGACTAGCTGCAGCCTCTCTGATCTTTCCCTGCTAAATTAGGAACGGTTACCTGGAGAGGAGATGGGCGCCATAGGGTAAATCTGCCCGTATCTCATCGATGATACATCAACATCTGAAGTGACCGAACAAAAATCACACGTGTCACAAATTCTAAGAACACAAGAAAATACAACAAAATTATTACTTTTCCCCCTAAATAATTAAAAGTATAAGTAGTTTTTGACCAAAAATCACCTTCTGGCAAATTAGTAAATTCTCAGATAAATTCAAAATTTAGAAGTGGTCAATAAGACGCCATATTTATCCCGAACTGCTTTTTTATTCAAAAAATATCCGCAAACAGCTAGATTTTTACCTTTCAGTAGCTCATAAAAACATGTATCTTTATTCAGGTATATTCATATAATGGTATTCTGCAGCTATTTAATGACTTTCGAAAAATTCGCGAACATAAATTTTATAAGTAACATTTTCACATGGAACCTGGTCTATTATTGTTACTTGTGAATGACGACGTGAGAAAAATTTCAGGTTTTCCTGTGAACTGATTAGTTGAGCATTGTGTGTTCTTATATAGAATATTTTCGTATTCGCGTACTACATACATTCGTTTATATGATGCGGGATTTCTTAAGATTTATCCTAAGTTTTATTGTTATAAAAGAAACGTTTCTTTGTGGAACTTTTACTGTTTACAGTTTTGTTTTAAAAGATAAAAAGTCGACATTCTTTACCGAAATGACATAGTTGTTCATGACTAATTTCTCGGAGTGCGTAAATTTTTGAGAGTGGCGTTATTAAGCTGTAAAGCTGACAAAGGACGTGAAGAAGAAGAAAAAAAATGTTATATATAGTTACACTTCAGTAGATAAGGTATCTCTGAAGTTCTACGTACAAACGGATTTCCCCGTTACACCAAACATGCTCGACCTTTCAGCCGTGGGGGCGTTATAATGTGACGGTCAATTCCACTATTCGTTGGTAAAAGAGTAGCCCAAGAGTTGGCGGTGGGTGGTGATGGCTAGCTGCCTTCCCTCTAGTCTTACACTGCTAAATTAGGGACGGCTAGCACACATAGCCCTCGTGTAGCTTTGCGAGAAATTCAAAACAACAACAAACGGATTTTTTTCTCTTGTCTATTTATTGTTAAGCATACAGTTACACAATGATATGTGCTGGGTCCACCACGAGTATCGAAACCGGGATTTTAGCGGTGTGAGTCCTCAGACTTACAGCTGAGTCACTAGGATGGCCTTACATACAGTTACCCTTTGGGTCGATTCAGTGTCCATTAAGTATAGGCTGATGAATACAAAACAGAGAATCAGCCCTTATATGTTTAATATTTCTAACATTATATTTACAGTTCACATTATAAATCAATTACAATTCTACTGATTTTCAGTTTTAAAGCATTAATCTTATTTATAGTTTTTAGTATTAAACCACCTTTTCTCTCTTCTATATAAGAATGTTGATAGTTTAATGTGTTCTACTCTAGAGCTGCTAGCAGTAAACACACTTTTCTTTACATAAGATATCTTAATATGCTCTACTGTACAAACTTTAGCAGTAAACACACTTTCTTTACATAAGATATCTTAATATGCTCTACTGTACAAACTCTAGCAGTAAACACACTTTCTTTACATAAGATATCTTAATATGCTCTACTGTAAAAATTCTAGCAGTAAACACACTTTCTTTACATAAGATATCTTAATATGCTCTACTGTAAAAATTCTAGCAGTAAACACACT
>NW_013670319.1:0-3711 GCF_000517525.1 Limulus polyphemus
CCTCTCGTTTCTATTTTTGTCCCACTCTCTGACACCAATTTGTTACGTCTCCGTTCGTTAGCTAATTTTCCGTAAATTCGTTCCGACGAAACTTTAGCGACACAAGTCTTTCTTAAATAAAACTGGTTTATTCTTTCTGAATATAACTTTGCGATACACTAAATTTCAACAGTCGCGCTATAACAAACGTCTCACGTGCTCGACTTCAACAATACTCAATTCAAGTACACACTCTCTGACTGCAGTTCAATTACTCACTGTCTCACGTGGCCAACAATATTTTATCCACATACATTCAATTACTCATTTCCTCTCCGTCTCTTCGTGGCCGGTCTTATATATACAAGACTACACTATATCTAGAAAGATCACGAGATTTAAGGTAAAGACGTGAAAGTTCGAGAATGGCGTGGCGTGATACTAGTCTCGTGACCTCGATGTTGTAACAATATTCATGATATGTACTTGGACTTAAAAAATACATCAACATGTGAAATGTGTAAGATTTGCGATTTCATAATACAACAATTAATATTTGTATGTACTCGAATGGTAACAGAGTTAGTTATTTTCGGTTAGTGTTAATCAGCTCAACCACAAGTTAAGACATATCCTAATTTTTAATATCAGTGTACATCAAACAATCTACTTTTTATTTTCAATTATTTACAAGCTTCTGATCTCATGCTACAATTGTTCATCAACATTTCAGAATCAAAAAGTATAATTCTTCAAAATTCACATATAAACTGCAGTGAAATGAGACTACAACCACTTTGAATTCAATATTCATGCAATTACAGTATCTTATAGTTCTACCAGCAATAATTATGGACAATTCGTCTGTTGTAGTATGTTTATGAATATATTCCTGAACTAAGGGAAACAAGTACTGTTACAGAACTATTTCGATATTGATAACGTGTAATCAAGTACTTATAATTGTAAATTTACGTAAGCTATAGTCCCACTATTCATTAGCTGTAGTGCTGCTAAATGAATTAGAAAGAAATGCGTGTCTGCAATTAAGTGAAATTTACCTCTTTCCATGGTCTCTAACTGTTGAAACGACTGAACTCTTATAGACTCTGAATACTGTAAGATGTTTTCATAATGCTTACAAAAACATATAGATTTATACATGCTTTTTACTTATACAAAATGATCCCATTTAGTTATTTCTTTTCCAGACATCCCACGATGAAGGGACTAGTAACATGCAGACTTCCCGAGGAGTCAAGCATACACCAAACGAGGAAGGAGATATGAGAATTCATTGTTTGTACGAATTTAAATATATCTGAACAGTGTCAGTTGATTTAAGTTCCTTTACAAAATTATATTGATTAATACGTTTTTGTACATTTATACTATTTTTTTCTGCCTCTTACAGAAATTGGCGTTTCACTGAATATATACTCATTTATTATCATGACTGTGGCTGTGATAGAACTAGAAGGATTTCATCTGAAGAACAGACCATATGTAATTAAAGAACTAGCTTTCAGATGTTTAGTCACTGGATATATAAGTGTGTATTTGTTTAAACAACCATTTGTTAGTGAATATTTTTCATATACAGGTCGTCGTCAGTGCGAATCGGTGACATGATATATTCATCATGCCCCATGGTAAACTGGTAGCATCGATTATTCCTACCTGTGGAGTGCAGCTAGATTGTTGAGAGAGAAATTTTCCACTGTTTTTACAAAGAGGAGAGAAAAAGCTGAGATACTGAGAAGTTTGCTAAAATTCCTTCTTATAATCGGGGATTGTTTGGGTGCCCCAAAGTTAATCAACTTCCAAAATCGACTCTATCCTTTCCATTTCATATCAAAAATAATTATCATTATAGTATATAAAAGTAGATGATATATCTAAATGGATGTATAAATAAACAGTTTTTATACGCTGTATTTACTATCTCTTTTCATTTATTTATCAAGACACTTAGAATTAAACAAGATCAAGAGTTTTTTCTGTGTATTACCTAAAGCAACACATAAACAGATTAAAGGAATCATTGCTGGAGCTAAAAGTGAATATATCATATGAATTTGTGAATGTGCTTCAAATGTTTTAAAAGAGTAACATTCCCATAACGAACATACAAAAGCAAAAATTTAGATGATACAAGTCATTGTTCAGAGAGTTGACTGTCAAGAAAGCATCAGTTATACGAAAAGAATCTTACTAATACAGAAAGGAGGATTTCTGCCATTATTTTTAGCACCAATACTTTCGGGAGAGGTTATTGGTAAAGCTATTGGAATTTAAAAAAATATGAAACAAACGAAAGAAATGATTCTAATTTCTGAAGAACTCGCTTTACCAACCCAAAGTTTATGAAGAATTAATATATAAAGTATTAGGATCTAAAGATAATGATATGAATTCTGGTATACTCGCTTTACCAACCCAAAGTTTATGAAGAATTAATATATAAAGTATTAGGATCTAAAGATAATGATATGAATTCTGGTATACTCGCTTTACCAACCCAAAGTTTATGAAGAATTAATATATAAAGTATTAGGATCTAAATATAATGATATGAATTCTGTCATACAAAATGATACATTTCCCATAGATAACAAACCTGCAAAAATTTCATCAGATCTTTCATTCACAAGACATGGAACCAATTAACGTTAAAATGGAATTTCTGATTCATGAAAACATGGAGATTGTTGACAGCATTCCTCAAAAATATTTTTAAATAAATGAAATCCTATTAAACTTGATACATTCCAGTGTGGATCTGACGAGGAATAATCGAGGAGAACTAGTGATTAAAGGAAGATCCGTCACGAATAGTAATATAACTGACCTAATCAACAACAAATGATTACTCATACTTAGCTTTATAAGTTAATTTGTTCCAATAAAGTTTAAAGGATCTATTTAAATAATTATAACTATCGTAGAAAATCTTGCCTCTCTGTAGATATCTTCGGAAATCTTTGTCGAGAGCTTGTTTTTGCTGACTGAAACTAACAGCATATGAGCTTTCTTTCCATTTTTGTCTAAAGGTCATTAATGTAACCATTTTGCTACAACTAAATATAATAAATGGATGACTTACTGTTTAATTAATCACTTTTCTATTATAGAAACTATTTAAAATAGCAGCACTTACAATTTTCTATAGAATTTTCAGTTGAAGTAAAAACATTGTATACAATTAAAATTCACAAAACTTTGAGGTTTTAGAGTACACCTGATAAACAAACTTACTTCTGCAATAGATATTGAGAGATAAACATTTGTCTTGCATCATGTACTCGCCTATCTAACTGAATGTAGCTGCCAAGCTCGATAAACTTTGATTGTTAGGAAATATAAAGGTCGCAACATGGCCAGTCACCTAAGGATAGTGTTACTTTAGGTGGACAGTGTTTCTATAGCTCTTTAGGATTTTAATACATCTGTTGTTTGCTTTTACAAGTAAAACTTTTATTTCAATGATACAACTATTATAACACTGTTACATATGTCAGTTTTATCATACATACATATTAACCATTATTTGAAAAAAGCAAATATGTTATCCAATAATTTACCATACATACATTTACAATTATTGTCCTTAAAAGAACAAATACTTAAACCTATAGCTTCTGGCGCCATTAAAATTTTTTTTTTTTTTTGCATTGGTACTTCATTACATTCAAAATTTAATTAAACCACTTTACTATCAATGTATTTTAA
>NW_013670319.1:4490-6639 GCF_000517525.1 Limulus polyphemus
ACGGGAAACTATTATACATTTTTCCTTAATTTAAAATCAGCCACGCCCACTTACAAAGTAGAAGCTGTGTTGCTATGCAACTGTTGGGGTTGAACGGCATGCTTATAGCCAATTGAAAGAACAGATTTTCCGCTACTTAGCTAACAAGGCCAAGAGATATTAGCAATGTATCATTTTTTACATATGAGATAAAAAATATGCTTAGTCCATTGTCGAGAGTTGACTATACTTTCTTGCCTTATATATATTAGATTGATAGACAGTTAAATTGCATTTAGGTTTTACTTTTATATTTTAGCTAATTATGTATTAATGGTGTTTTAAGATGCATATTTGGAAAATTTTAATGATTTTTATAAGTTTAACTTATTGTTTTTTGGATTGTGAAAGCTTCTAAACACGGCATGTAAATAAGCACCATTTTGTTTTTTCAATTAGTCTGTGCATGGAGTCTGGTAAAATAACTTCATAAAGCCCTAGGGGCATCAGTTGCATACCATCATAAATATTATAAGACATAACTATTTAAAAGAAAATTAAAAATAGACTATAAGTGAAAAGATAAAGACGTGAAATGACCCATATGACACGAAAAAGAAGTTTGAAAACTATTCTACAGAGTTGAAAGGTATTGTTACGACAATGGAAGTCACGTGACGCTGCTGGCTCGTTGGCGCTGGTAGCCTGCGTGATGAGTTTCTCGAATGATCGGGGAAGTCCGAGCGTGTTCGTTAGTATATAAGCTTGGCAGAGAAAGCCAGCGGAGTTGAATGAAGAGAGAACAGTAGTTACTTTGAGTTCCGTGTAATTTATGATTCTGTTAATTTCGAGCTATTGAGACGTAAAGTGTGTGTTTTGCACTCGTCGAGAGCGAAATTATCGAGATTGTGAGTCGCTGTGATTTATAGCATGTATTATAAAAGTTGTTAAGTTTAAAGTGACGAGAAACGTAGTGATTGTGGAACTTCTGTGTATAAAAGTTTGTATCGAGGAAGAATAAACTGGTTTAATCAAGAAAGGACTTGTATCGCCGAAGATTCTCGGTAAGAATTTCTACCAGAAACAAACAAACAAGCAGATACGTAACAGTATATAAATTTTTCCATTTGTTAATTTTAAATATTTCATTGCTCTTTATGTTGATGATAATAAATAGAGTTAGTGATATACTTGAGAAAATGGAAATAAAATATAAAAATTTAACTTAAACATTTTTTGATATTCAGTTAGGAGGTTCTAGAGATTACGCAAATGAAAAGTGAAAACTGTAAGATAATAAATAGTATTTTTATAATCAAAATGAAAATCAGTTTGCAGGTGAACTATTCAGAGGATGAGTACAAATAACTACATGAAATAAGGAATTTTTATTAGAAATAGTAGAACAAATCAAAATTAAATATCTTATTTTTCTCAAACTACATACTTTCAGAAACGTCATTCTCAGATTTTAAACAATTTTATTCAATAATTTTATCTTGGAATGAAATATGATGAGAGTTACATTAACTTCTAAGAATATTAGAAGCCACCATGCAACCAAAGGTTGAATCTCATGTTTAGCTTCACAAGTTGATTTGCTCTATTAAAGTTTAAAGAATCCAATAACTATGTTTATTCATTACTAGTAAACTGTATTCTTACCTTTCTGTAGATATTTTCATAAATCTTTGTCTAGAGCTTGTTTCTTGCTCATTCAAACCATTTGCATTTAGGCTAAAAGCTCGATAAATTCTGACTGTCAAAAATGATTATATACTACTCTACATAGATAATATTTTTATCACTTGTTTCTACTATATGTTTGCCATTGAATGGTTTCTAGATACTTAATGACCATTATAACACATATAAAAATGTTGTGAGCTATTTCAACATATTTCTGGCACATCCCATTTGGTGGCAACTTTTCTTTATGGACACTATAATATTTAAACTTATTAGTTTACCAAATGATTTTTTTACAAATGAACATAGTTTATAACAGAAAAAAATAGTTGACATTTATAACTGTAAAATGACCTTTAGTTACAAATAAAGTGATTATTATTCGATTATTTCAAAACAAATAGTTCCTCACGTAGATTTTGAAATTCTTACAGTATCTTAAAAACATGAATTATATTTTCACTTAAAATTATACAAATTG
>NW_013670319.1:7038-8729 GCF_000517525.1 Limulus polyphemus
GCAAGACTATCTCAGAGAAAAATGAAATTTTACGAATCTGAACTATAAAGTGTTATAAATTCTGTCAATGACGTTTAGAAGAAATGTTACGCAAGCAATCTTTCGTAAAATGTAGAGGGTATCATGATAAATTTAATAGTTGGATCCCTAAAACAGGTGTGAATTGTCTGCCATCATAAAATCCTAAGTATGACTATGTCTCGTTATTCAGCATGGATCAGCTGTAAGTGACATTATCTAGTCCCATTTTTACGAACTAGTTTTTCAGCAATACTCTAAGAAATTGTATCACTCATCTTCCGAGATATATCAACCTGGCAGGTTCGTGGGAAGTGATCTTGGACAAACTACCATATCCACATTGCTGGCATAATGTGCCTGATGGTACAGGATGACTATCCTGCTTTTTTGGCCTTCACTGTGCTACCATACTTGGTCATTACAAAGAACCTGAAGATTTATGTAGAATCTTAAACCAAACAGAAGAATCACTTCCTAAACCTGACAATGAACCTATATTTACTTATGATTCGTTCACCCAAAAAGTGAATGTGGATGTAAATGATGGAGCCTCTATAACATTCGATCTTGTGCTATCAGTACTACTTGGATTTGATAATAATTGTCTGATAACAGAGCCCACTATAGCTCCATATACTGTTAACACTCATAGAAGAATTTATTCACTCTATGTATACCGAGATATGGTGGAACCTAGTATTGCTGGTGATGCATATGTATCTTTGGTACAAATCATTCAAAGTAAAGTTGAGGATGGAGACACGATCGATGAAACATTTACAAATCCTCATTACAGAACCATTTCTAAGCAAAGTAATCAGAGTATTGAGATCAATATAAAGGACGACATTGGTCGACCTATCTCATTGAAATAATGGAAAATCATCATAACACTTTATTTTCGTCATATTTGACATCACGAGAGTACCTTACTATCATGATTCAGCCGTCTATAACGCCTATTATGATTACCAAGTGGGAAACGGTTTACATTATTACACTGGTAATCAATGACAATAAGGTCATGGATTTGGAGACATTTTTGTAACTTGTTTGGTTCAGCTATACCATTTATGAAAAAAGGAGAATTAGCTTTATGAAAACAAGTTGTTCAGTCAGGCATAAATTTTACATCAGATGTCATACAATGAAATTTTTTGTTGATGGTGGAAAACAACGAGCAATACATATAGTTCAGAACCTGGCTCAAGATTAAGAACATCGACTCCAGACATTTTTGACAAGTAATCATGATACTCCTACCACATGAAAAGTCCTTTCAGTATATAAAGTCTGAGGTAGGTTTAATTGCTTCCTTCTCACATAAATCTAAATATTATCCT
The DNA here is from genome assembly GCF_000517525.1 of Limulus polyphemus. Classification (NCBI taxonomy): domain Eukaryota; kingdom Metazoa; phylum Arthropoda; class Merostomata; order Xiphosura; family Limulidae; genus Limulus; species Limulus polyphemus. Next base: position 8,403 of record NW_013670319.1, read on the forward strand.
CTGTCTTCAGTGACTGACAGAAAACCAGTCTAATTTTCTATATCGGGATCAGAAGATGAATATTTATATCTGGCACAATCATATCTTCATGTAAAAGCAAAAATTATCAAACCAGCTGGGAATTACACTAAAAAGGATGAAGATAACTCTGCTTCTGTCATCCTATTGCTTTATTCTCTATTTACTTAAGTGGATGTAAACCTGAATGAAAAGATAATTTCTTTGTCTCACAATCTTTATGTGTATAAGGCATCTATAGAAACTTTAATGAGTTATGATGGAGAAGCCAAGAGAATTAATTTACATTGTTTATGTGGATTAATAACA
>NW_013670319.1:9125-15340 GCF_000517525.1 Limulus polyphemus
GATCTCGATTTTAATGATGGACACGTATATACATGTGGTAGTCAAACAGTCGATATGATCAGTTGTCAACATTTGTATATCTTTTTTGCAGGACAAGTTCTTGCTAAAAATGTTTAAAACTCTATCTCATACAAGATAAAAATGTATTTTGGATTATGTCAAACGATAAATTGGGATTCAAAATTGTACTACAACACATTTTGGTTTAAATTATAAAAGTCAAAATCAGCACAGCAGTTGTTCTGTCACACACTAAACCATTTCCGAAAGGAACAGCTTAATATCCTTTGAAATATATAGTGTGCAGATCCTTTTCTATTCTACAAGGAAACCTACAAGTATCTATCAGTAATGCATTTTTAGGTTAAGTACATACATGTCTCATTATAGGATGTGTTGATAATGATGCATTTAACGGATACTGGAAGAAAAACCCATACAATTTCAAACATTATAATATCAATTTTCTGGCAATCAATGTGGATGAACAACATATTCCTGTTTGCCCTTTACAACCAGATTTTAATGCTGAAATTATGCACGAAGCTATGAAACATTATTTAGTGGAACAGGAAAACAGTTTCAAAATCAAGGAATTGACATAAGATATGATGAATATTCGGGAGGAAACACACTCTTTGCTTTTGATCTTACACCCAATGTTTCTGCTAGAGATTCATACTTTAACTTATTGAAATATGGAAATTTATGAATGAAATACGTTTTGGAAGTTCCTTACCTAACACTATAGATGTTCTCGCTCATGTATAATTCCAAACAGTTTTAGAAATTGATCAACCTTGAAACATCATATCTAATATCTAAGAAGATATGAACACTCTAGAAATTTAATCGATACTCATACAAGATTTGTGTATGAAAAAGAAGCTTGGAAGTATGTTTGCCAGTAATCAACTACCTAACCATGCAGAAAAACAACTACACATCGTGAATCTGGATCCGAGTCATAAACCTGGTAGCCACTGGGTCTGTATTAATGTCACATTGTCCCCCTCATTATAGCAGGGTGCTTTCTGGTGCCATTTTTGGCCATAGCAACACGCCCTCTGGACAACTTCCTTTGTCAAGTGTCATGGCGGCATGACAACACCCGTCTGTCATGGCAGCCTTAGCAACGTGCCCCTAGCAACGCGTCCTCTGGTTCTACTTAGTGGAACTATGACATCATCATCCAGCATTAATTTTTCTTCTTCTGGGAGTGCTTTCAGATTATAATACTCCCTTGTATTTCTTCTTTGTGTATTCTTATAATTTTAGGATTATAGTTTGGTAGATTAAATTTGAATGATATCACGCATGTATAAGCGTGGCATAGTTTATTTTGTGATAACTGTATTTTGCATTTTTAGCAATGATACCAAGGCTGACCAGAGAGAAAGCAGGCAAGCAGCAGCACTCTTCCACTCGTGATCCACGCTAAAAGATTGACTGGTACTCCTATAACATACCCACAGGTTAAAGTATGGGGGGAAATTTTGTGGTATCACACAGGTTTGAACTTGGTTCGCTAGCTCTGAAATTCAGAGGTCTGCCACAGAGCCAGTCTACACCCGATGTTTTCTAAATGTTTCTGCTATAACACTTTTGAGAAATATAAATGATTATTGTAGACAATGAAGTATTAAGTAATCTAAAACATATTAACAGTGTTATTATAAACTCATTATGTAAAATAAAAATAAAACAATTATTCTTATTCTCCGACTCTGTCGTGTATCGCTACACTCTAGGAGATCAGCGCTTTCATGTTTCGACTGCTAATCTTTAGTCTTGCTAAAGGAGTAATGAAATTAATGTTATCTTGTTTGTATAATTTTAAATAATGAATTAATTTACAGTTTTGTGCATTATTTGTTTTATATATTCTTTTGTATACATTTGATATGTGTAGTTCTTTTTTTAAGCTTGAATTTGTTCATATGTGAAATTTGTATATAGACACCATTTTGAAATGTTCATTATTTTGTCAATAAGTGTGCGTGTGTTTAATTTCTAGATGATAAAAATCAAAAATACCGATGGACATTGTTTCGAAATTATCCTTATGCACATAGCAAAGTGCCCTAATACATAAGAATTATGATACTTTGAAGATTTGCACGACCCTAGAAAAATTAAAGCATTGAATAGGATAATAAGTGAAAATTTAAAATAAGCATGTTATGAAAACCAATATATTCAACATTGACTATTGATGGAACCAACGAATTTCCTCTGAAATACTTCTACATCCGTTTCGAATTGTTAAGTCACAAATACACATTTTAAAATCCCAAATATATTATTATTCTTGTATGTGTGCCCATTTACAGGCTGTATGCCGCCCTTCAAAAAATTCCGTATTTACGCCTACTTGCACATACTGAACAAAACAATTAAAGAATATAGTTATATATATATATATGTAAAGACGAAACGACTGGTGTAAAATAATTGTATTCGCCCACCCAGCCCATTGTTATATAAATCAAGCGTATGATGATCAGTTATGAGATCTGAAATGGAAATATTTGGTATATATAGTAGTGTCACTTTCTAATTTGTCACAAAATTTTAAATGTTCTATGACATTAATAATGCATCTTTTTGGGCAACTTATATATAGTAGAACTAGAACATTTTCTGAAGAAAGGAGTTTGTTCTTATATTTTTGTCTTGATTTTTTTATTGTTGTTTTCAGGTGTACTATATTATTGTTATTCGATATATTTTCATTTAGTAAGTTAGATTTTACCTAGAGAACACGTCATTTTAATATCAAGTTAGTTCTAGAATATTCGGGGAATTAAATAAAACTTACAAACCTTCAGACGATATTTTGTTGTTATCTCAAATAATACAAATGTTATTCAACTTTCTTATTGGTAGTTTTTGCATTTTGTGGCACCCTGTAGATGAAAGAAACCTGACCATTACAACCGACAGCTGTTAAAACACTGAAGAGACAATATCCCAAGGATGAGTCTTCAAGCCCAACTATATCTAAAGAGAAACACAAGGCTAAGCAAATCTCGGGAAACATGAATTGTCTGGATATCAGCTAAGTATATCCCATCTGCTCCAAATAATGTAAAAAGTTCATTGTTTACAGAAACCAGTCCACTTGTTTACCGTAACCCTTGTAATATGCTGATCAACACTAGATATACAGCTGAATTAGTTCAACCTACTTTGGTAATGACAAACTGCCTCCAGATATGACGAAAGAAAGAGGACTGATACAAATAGCAAGTGGATCGAGCAAGAAGTAAGTTATGACTTATCCTTACTGTAGGAAACTTATCAATGCCTCTTGAATCATGATGTGTGAATAATTTACATCGAAGAACTAACTTCATGTGGAGACATGGGTTTGAGGTTAGGCTTGCTTCAAATAGCTTCACAGTCAGTTTGCACTATATAACCATTATTACATGAGAGACTGGATTTTCCTGAAGGAACAAGGACAACAATCATAGTACCAGTAAGAAGTACACTACTCATACCAGTACTTGTTACAATAAATGTATATCTATTGAATGGTATATAATAGAACCAATAACTCCAACATGTCCTGATCAAGTAATGGTTGGTAGAACTATTGTGTGTATAAAGATGCCATGAACACAACAAACCATAACATTTGAGTCACATCTGGATGGGGTATTGCAAGATTTGAGGCTTTACAAGTAGTATCTATACATTGAAGGTCGTTAGAAGTAGTCATCTTTGAAGAATGATGTAGGAAGAATAATGTCAAACCCTTATATACGTACAGCTTATCCCCTCGGTTACAATGCTTCTATGACTGAAGCTATGGAGGTTTTACTACTGACCAGTGCTAACAGTTACTTATCTTGCTCACAGAATATCAATACATCTCCTCTAATGGACCATATGACTTAGACTGAATGAATAAAATATCTCACAAGATTGATACTGGAGATGCAGCCCCAATATGTCAGTTAGCAATATAACTTCTACTTAAAAATCATGAAAGAATAATAACTGATAGAACTGAGTACTAGTCCATTGGCATCACCCATTGTACTTGTGAATAAGAATGATAGATTCACAAATTTCTGAAATACCAGAAGGTTAATGAAGTTACCAAGAAAATCCTACCTGCTGCCAAGAATTGCCACTTTGGATTCTCTTTCTGAATCGAAATGGTTTTGACATTGGATATTAAGAATGGATACTGTCAAGTTCAAGTTGACAAAGCACGTAGAGTGAAGACAGTCTTTACCATAGTAAACAAATTGCGGGAGTTAATTGCTTTATCATTTGAATTATGTAATGCTCTTCCTGCATTTAAAATTATAATGGAGTGGGGTCTGTTTGAACTACTCTGGAATGTCATAGTCATCTAGTTGGATGAAAGAATTGCAAATAAGCCCTTTGATAACGCTTTTGAAGGGCAAAAAAAGATTCTGGAACCTTAAGCTGAATCCCAAGTAGTGTGAATTATTCCATGAGTTTCCTAGGACACATAATCAGCAGAAACGTTTATATCAAAGATTCATAATGTGCAGAATTGGTCAAACCCTAAAGATATGTGTGAGGTAAGAGGATTTATTATACTCTGCTTTTATTATCAATCTTTCTCTGGCATACTTCGTTCTCTACACAAATTACTTGAAAAATTCTATTTGATTGCTGATTGTAGAAGATCCACTCATCTTAGATACAGATGCCAGTGAATTTGCAGTTGGAACAATTTTGTCACAGGTACTATGTGAAGAATTGGTGTGGTCCAACACTTAACTGGAAACTGCTCAGGCAAAGGATACGGGTTTTAGTGGCTCACAAATAGTGTCAAAAGACATTCGTGACAAACATTTGCTTCATACATCCTTAAGACAAAGATGTATTGAGTACAGTGGGAAACTTTCTCACTGTTTCATTAATCAGCACACGTAGATGTACCTTGCCTATCATCTAGTCATCAGATACGAAACTGGTTCTCCCTGCTTCACCAAGTGCCTTGTAGGATTTTCACTTTCTTTTCCCTGCCATAGCCTTCACATACTGACATGTTGTTTTGCTGTTTTTTTGTCATCTCCCAATGTTTGTGACATACTCTGATCACCACTCACTCTGTTGACCCGTTTGCTAACTTGAGTTAATCATCAACTATGCACTGTTTAATCATGGTGTCAGCACTTCCTTCTTGTTGTGAATTTGACCGGTTGTCTCTATTCTGTTTTTTTCTGGTAGCAGAATCCATGTTGACAGTCACACTTTTTTGTTTCTTGCCATTATCATCTTTATAGGTAGTTCCAGCTGCTTTATGTTTAGATTCCTGCTGTTGCTTGTTGACGACAGACTTGCACTCACTCACAACGTGACCCATTTCATAACAAGTAAAGCATCCCTACTCCTTTTGTCTGTTGACTTCTTGTCACCTTTGGTGGCATTCTGCTTCTGGTCATCCCCCCTGGTTTCGACTTTGAGTTGTTGTTTTTGGACTTTCCAGTTATTATACTCCCTCCAAAGGCTTCCATATATCATTCTACTAGATTGATCATCTTGTACACGTCTTTTGGTGCTCTCTCTTTCAGAAACAGTGACATGTTAATGGAGCACGTGATCATGAATTATTCACACATTAGTAGATTGGCCAGTCCTTCAAAATTAGCTTCCCACTTAGCCATGTCAGTCCATCTGATGACATATTCTCCGAATTTCTGGAGAAAACCTTCTTTGGTAAGTTCATAACATTTTCAGCAAGGCCACTTTCACATCTAATATTTCATGGCGTCTTCTGATTTTATGCCCACTTACACTTATAGGCCTTTTCCTGTGAGAAAGGGGCTGAGACAGACTGCCCAGTCACCTCTGTCCCAGATCTGACTTTGGGATAATATTTCATACTTTTCCAGGAAAGCATCTATGTCACCTTTCTGTTCATCAAATCTGGGCAGTTTGAATTGGTTGGTCTTGATCTCATTTTCATTCTTTGGTCCTTCCTCTTTCTGTTGGGTGAGCTTGACAATCTCAGTTTGGGCTCTTATTCTCTCTCCTTTTCTACTTCTTTCTCTTTTTGAGATTTTATTTCACACCCATGTTCTTCTTTCAGTCTTTCAGTTTAATAATGGCTGGAGACGGCTTGAATGGGTAATGAAGAAAAACTTTAATATAACAGCCCATGTACAACGTTTCGACAAGGTTTTGTCCTCCTCAGGTACCCTTGTCGAAACGTTGTACATTTG
>NW_013670319.1:15476-18013 GCF_000517525.1 Limulus polyphemus
CAAATGTACAACGTTTCGACAAGGGTACCTGAGGAGGACAAAACCTTGTCGAAACGTTGTACATGGGCTGTTATATTAAAGTTTTTCTTCATTACCCATTCAAGCCGTCTCCAGCCATTATTAGTCTCAAAGTGGGTTCCTCGTCATCGAATTTGAAGTCTTTCAGTTTCTTATTCTCTTCTGTGCCTCTCCTCTGTTGACGTTCTTCTCTTTCTTGTTGTTTAACAAACTTTTGCAAATCACCATCTTTGAGCCGAAGTTTCTTTCCCCTCTCTATAAACTTATGGTCAATCAACATAGTTATACAGTGTGGTTGTGACCTCTACAATATTTTGCCACCACTACAGCTATGCATATATAGCTCTATTTGCTGCCGTTGTTTACGTCCACTTCTACTGCCGTTTATCATTGTAAATCCTGACTGACTCGCCACTGTCAGGTTTTATGTCTGGGCCAGATTCTTTACAGTAGGTGTCTGTGACTTGTTGGTGATAAATTTTAACAATAAACAAAAAGCACACAGTCCACTTGTTATAAATTTTACATTAATACAAGTCAAACATATAGATAATGTTCGTTACACTATTGGCTATCACGTTTGTATTAAAAGCTTTAAATAATTGTTTTTTTAAATCAAAGTCTACACAGGCTGGTTCAGTTACCTTAGAACACAATTTGACAAGAAATTATTATTCCTACTTTGTTATTAAAACACAGTCTGTGATAATTTCACTTTAAAATCGTCACTATAAGCTCTTTATCGCTAAACTCACAATCACGCAGTCTAGATCTATCTTTTGAACTAAATTTTCGATGCATATTTATATCTCGACAGAGATCTAGAATTCGATGACGAGGAACCCACTTTGAGACTAATAATGGTTGGAGACGACTTGAATGGGTAATGAAGAAAAACTTTAATATAAGTTGAACATAACAGCAAATGTACAACGTTTCATTAAGGTTTTGTGAAGCTAAATAAAATGTTATTTTTTCACTAACAGAGAAAGGGCATGAAGTCCAGAATTATGAAAGAAAATATTACAACATATACAAAATACTTGATTTTTTGACTAGACAAAGTACATACTTATGTGTTACAGCTGATCCTCAAATGTTATAACGAACTTGTGTATACATGAGCTTTGAATGTATTTTGGAAGAACAATTGTGATTTAATAATAAATCGTATACATTTCAACTTTTTGCACCCCTAATATCATTTTCCTCTTTAACTTAGAAACGTTTCTTCCCTTTAAACTGGGAATGTGATAACACACAATGATATGATAACCTGTTCCATTAGGAGTGAAGAGTATCAGGCTATAAATATTTAGTTTAGCTCTGAGTCATAAACATGGAATATGTGGTAACTTGGTGTCCACCAATACAGTGACACTATTTACTTGCTTTTCGTTTCTTACCGCAAAAACCTAACAATATATAAGTGTAGTCATGCTTTTTAACTCGAGTCATCCAAGAGTTTTGTTTGTTGTAAAATCACCTCAATCACTATTTGTATTGATAAAGAATAAACACATAAAAAACATAGAAAAAATCATGAAATTGTCCTTCTTGCATTTATTAGTACATGATATGACAGAACAGTATGAGATTAATCTTCTTCTCACGTGACAGATGTTACAAGTTTGAAATAAAAAAGTATTAAAATGATTTAATTTATTGAATATGAATTTGCTCATTGAAACGTTATTGATTACAGTAGTCTTACTTAACCGTTTTTTGATGTTAGTTCTTATTCAAGGTATTAACGATACTCACTGATCACATGACATAAACCTATTAAAGACGTGTACTTACAGCTTCTGCAACTGCTATCGACATACAACCTCTACAAGTAGAATGAATATCCTAAGCCAACTGGTATTAATTACTTTAAACCTAACTTTATCCAATACGATACATATGCCAAACTACTCCGTCGGCCAGGAATAACCATTAGTAATTTCGAACTGTTTGACCTGAAGAAAGGCAATCAGCCAGCAATTTATGTGGCCTTTACATTCTCCACTTAATCGAAGAGTGGAATTGACTTTCACAATTATAACACCTATACAGATGAAAATACAGCTCAGTAACTAGTGAACCACACCCGACCTCTAAACAACATAAGTTTTGATTACACATTAGAAAACAATTTTTAGTTAAAAACTAAAAAACAGTAGGTGAGTATAATCATGTATTTGGATATATTATTACAGTATTGATATACTAACATTAAGTTACAGATCTTCATCAACGAATAAAAAACAGGAGATGAGTATAATCATGTATTTGGATATATTATTACAGTATTGATATATTAATACTGGGTTACAGATCTTGAACAACAAATAGAAAAACAGGAGGGGAGTGTAAACATTTATTTGGATATATTATTACAGTACAGATATATTAATACTAGGTTACAGTTCTTCATCAACGAATAAAAAACAGCAGATGAGTGTAATCATGTATTCGGATATATTATTACAGTACAGATATATTAATACTAGGTTACAGTTCTTCATCAACGA
>NW_013670319.1:18771-43107 GCF_000517525.1 Limulus polyphemus
AGGTGAGTATAATCATGTATTTGGATATATTATTACAGTATAAATATATTAATACTAAGTTACTGATCTTCATCAACAAATAGAAAAACAGTAGGTGAGTATAATCATGTATTTGGATATATTATTACAGTATAAATATATTAATACTAAGTTACTGATCTTCATCAACAAATAGAAAAACAGTAGGTGAGTATAATCATGTATTTGGATATATTATTACAGTATAAATATATTAATACTAAGTTACTGATCTTCATCAACAAATAGAAAAACAGTAGGTGAGTATAATCATGTATTTGGATATATTATTACAGTATAAATATATTAATACTAAGTTACTGATCTTGATCAACAAATAGAAAAACAGTAGGGGAGTGTATCATTTATTTGGATATATTATTACAGTATAAATATATTAATACTAAGTTACTGATCTTCATCAACAAATAGAAAAACAGTAGGTGAGTATAATCATGTATTTGGATATATTATTACAGTATAAATATATTAACACTAAGTTACTGATCTTCATCAACAAATAGAAACACAGTAGGTGAGTGTTACGGTGTTCAAAGCCATAGATTTAAGTGAGTTCCTAAACTTCCTTACTTGCAAAATGTCACCCTTAATGTTTCAGTGTAATAACTGTAATCCAGCCATTTGCAACAAAATATAACTGGCTACCGATGTAACTAGTTATAAACTAATGACTATACGTTGGTTTTATAGATAGTTTAGTATACCGCTGGCGCCATGGGGTGCTTAAAATAGAAAATAACGCTGTAATTTCCGAAACACTATGAGAGTTTGTTTTGTCGTGAAGCTCAAGACTGCATAATTGGTTATTTGTGCTCAGATTTACCTCAAAGTGGGCATTTAGAGCGTGCTAAATGGAAACCAAACGATAATGATTCACGAAATGTGCTTCTCCCCGAACTCTGACCGTGTTCATAGATCAAAAATGTAGAGAATAAATATGTTCAAATGCACTACCTCCATTTAACACAAAAACAAAACACTATATACAAAATAGGCATTTGTGTCTAGTGGATGCGTAGAAATGGAACGATATATGTTTCTATTGCCAGTTTAATGTAACGTAAACTAAAGTTAAAATCCGGAAGAAAAATAACTCTGGCAAGTGAAGCAAAACAAACAAAAACATAGATAATCCAAATACAAGTGGTTAAACTAAAAGTTAAGCTAAATAAACTCTGATTCCCTCTAAAGCCACAGTCTGAATTCACTTTACTACGTCCACTAGGAACAATGTTAAAGTGAAACTACAATGTTATTTTAAATGTAAAGTTAAAATATAATCGAAAGCTCAACGCATGTGCAACACAGTGGTTCTCAAACTTCCAAGGCTCGCATACCTCTTTATGTTTAAGCTTTTTTTGAAATACAAACTCAGACCTGACTTTTGTAAGAAAAAACGAAAAAAATCTAGTAGAAAAATTAATATTTTTAACACTTATTTGTTAATGAAAATGATGTTGTTGTTTTTCTGGCACAATTAAAGAATATGTGATGCTAATTTCAAGAAAAAGAAAACACTAGCGAGTCTATGTAGGCGTAGGGCGCGTTTAGAAGTGAGGAGAGTATTGTGTAACAGGGAGGGTCAAATTAGGCTTCTTGCAGGTTTATAATTTTTACATTATTCTTTTCACGTACCATCGACTTTACCGCCATGCACCACCAGTGGTTCGAATATCACAGTTTGAGAATTCCTGGTCTAGTAACTAATAGAATCCTTTAAAGCTCTGCTAAGTCTATTCTAAATGTTCTTAAAATTCACATCTCATCTAAACTTCTTAACCGAAAAAAAAACCTGGCCTTATGTTTCTAAACTCTAATGGTACACAAAGCTAGGTTTGCATTAGGTCCATGAGGTTACAACTTAGTGTATGGTGTGAAAAGGATGTGGCAGCCACTAGGTATCAGCCGATCACACACAAAGAAACAAATACCTCTTTTAGGACGTTAATAGTTATGTTTCTGTTTGAGAACGTAAGAAGAGTACTAACTAACTAGTGAACACACTTGCCTCCAACAGCAGTAAATAGCAAAGCTGAGTAACTTACTTGAGTGCCTCACTGCGTCCAAACTGTGAACGATGAAAAATATAATAATCTTAAACAACTTTATTTAGTAATTAAGGAAGACGCTAATACATGGTATAGAACTGTACTACACATCTCTTTCGAAGTCGAACCAGCTGTTGCGTTAGCGAAGTCACATGACTAGTGTCACGCCTCGTTTCTAGAACTATCCTGTACCTTGGCGAATGCTCTAGCATTTACTAGATATAGGGTAGTCTGGTATATAAAAGAGGATCACAACGTGACGGAATAAGGTGTGTGTAGATAGTGAGTAATTGAACTGCAGTCAGAAGTATTGTTGACGTTCGTTGATATAGCGTTTGTTATAGAGCGACTGTTGAAAATAAGTGTATCGTAAAGTTGTATTCGGAAAGAATAAACCAGTTTTATTAAGTAAGGACTTGTGTCGCTAAAGTTTCGTCGGAACAAAGTTACGGAAAATCAATTAACAAACGGAGACGTAACACAGCCATCTTTAATTCTAAAACTAGAAAAAAAAATAAAAAGCAAATTGAACTTTAATCACATGTCACTAAAAAATCTTCAGTAACTCATTCTTTCCCCAATAAAACCACTTTCTTCCTAATACCCACATATGCAAAAGCACAATCAATACTAATACAAAGATGCGATTTACAACTCACCCACCCATTTTTAAGAGCGAGTAGTCTAAGAACTTCGCTGAATAAATTGCATGCAAACACCCTTTAACAATGCAAAAAAACACCTTCAAAGAACACCTGCCCTTTTAATTGTGTATATTAAAAAGATGTATTTGAATTATTTATTTGATCATCAACCCTTTTAGGAGGAGATAGTCTAGTAAACTACGCATAATTTCAAGAATGACAAACATACACTACGAAGACAAAAACTTTTAGCATCGATAACGTAAATATAATATCTCTTTGTTTAGGTTACACATTACAGTAAACCTTACATAAAAGCAAAAAGGCAATCAAAAATAAATTACCTATATATATATATATTGTGCACAACATAACTTAGCCTAAATATTAAAATACACATATATACACTATACTAAACCAAAGAAACCCATAAGTGCACTCTACAAATATAAATTACCATGGCAAATTAATTATACAAATATATATTGTTATGTCTCCATTCGTTAGTTAATTTTCCGTAAATTCGTTCCGACGAACTTTAACGACACAAGTCCTTTCTTAAATAAAACTGGTTTATTCTTTCCGAATACAACTTTACGATACACTTAATTTCAACAGTCGCTCTATAACAACGCTATAACTCACGTCTCACGTGCCCAACAATATTTTGTCCGCATACATTCAATTACTCATTACCTTGTTGTCCGTCACGTTGTGGACGTCTTATATATACAAGACTAACACATATCTAGTAAATGCTAGGGCATTCTTGAAGGAACAGGATATTTCTAGAAAGAGGTGGCGTGATACTAGTCACGTGACCTCGCTGACGCAACAATATATATATATATATATATATACATATATACAAACTTGCTAAGTTTATCTATAAATTAGGATGAAAGATAGAGCCACTAACCCAAGGAGCCCCGATAGCAAATCCTGCAACACAATTGTGGATTTCTGGTGGATAACCTCTCTGGCTCTCGAAAGAGTCTTCCAAGTTCGCAAAAAAAGTCTCTCAGAGACGATGCACTTCCTCCTCTAGCTGTGTTAGTGGATCTCTGCACTTCAGCAGAGTTCTTCCTCATAACTATATAATCCCCAGGCCTCTGTCCACCTGGCGGCTTGTAATGTTGGAGTGAGAGCTGCAGCTTCGTGGGAAGAACTAACTTTTCTATCTCTGCCTCTAGAGTCACTAGTTGGACTGCCACTGATAATACAGATGTTGACACATAAGTTCACATGGTGAATGTTGCCGTCACTGCTGTCAGTACTTCTGTCAGTAGTGATGACTACCACTTGAGTTGTTGCCCTAGGAGCCATAGGCGAAGAATGTAAATCTATGGGGTGACTTCGTGGATCTTTGTGCTGACAAAGTTGCAGGAAGGTCTTGCCAGGATTTGTGATGTGGTGCTCACACATCCTATGTCTCATTGATAAATATACACGACTGTTCGCTTTGATTTTAATATGAGAGTATTATCTAGTTTATATTGTGCGAGCGTTAAAGTAAGTTATTTTTAGAAGCGATAGTTATGGCAAGTTTACTTACATAACTGTTTACGAAATATTTGTTGCGTAGTTCAGTTGTTGTGAATTGACGTCATGTAACTCAAATCTTCTGAGTTTTTCGTCACTTTAAGAAAGTTCTAGGCCTCGGTCGGACAATATCTATATATAGACGAGCAAGTTAGTGAAAGTGAAAGTAAAAGTGAAGTTAAATTGTGTGTCAGTTTAGCCATAACAAGCAATTTATAAAGTGAGATTCACAACTTGTATTGTAAGAACAGAGATAGAGAAGAATAATTTGTCTTGTCAAAGGGTGTTTTAAAATAATTGAACCCACTTGTGTGGACTTTGATGAAAACAGATAATTATTTAAAGCTATGGATACAAGTGTGATAACCAAGAGTGTAACGAATTTTTGTACATACGTTTGACTTGTTTTGAAGTTATTATTTTAAAACAAGTGGATTGTATGCTATCTGTTTATTGTTGAAACTCATCGCCAACAACTCACAGACACCATATAAAACTGAAACTCGTGGTCTTCTCTATCAAATATCCTCTGATGGAACACTTATATCTCTTCTCCCAGAGTTTCGTCTCATACTTAGACTTTGATTTAATTTCTTTTTCGACTTGGTCCACTCCTTCAAACCAAAGGGGAGGGATAGTACCATTCTAGTCACAACCGTCTGAATGGAGAGCACACTGGATGTCGTGGGCTCATCTAGGCCCGCGATCCCTGGGTGTTTGGATTCTGTGGTCAGGATTATTAATGATGAGGTGGTAAGTGGTGTTTTGTGATGTTTCAGAGGCCTAGCCTCACAGTCGCAGCATCCAGAGTCAGCATATCAGATACATCATCGAGTGATGTGTCATCATTTATATGCTCTGAAGTTATTAATTTAAAGTCAGTCATAGATGTGGCAGGCAATGCCAATAAAACCCTGAAACATCTGATCAATCAAAACAAAAAATGATCATTAGCTCTTTTCGTTATCAGCAGTGATTAGGGTAGATTTTTTTCAACTTTGAGAATAATGGCATTCTTCAACTTGCAGATATGAAAAATGTAGATAACCAGAAGGGTATTTTAGATATGGAAAGTCAGAAATGGAAATGCAGGGTTAAAACCACTGCGATTGTTAAGAAAACTCTGGTCAGGAGTGTAGGTCATAGTTGTAGCATCCTGGGTACAAGAATACTTAATCCTGTAAAATACGTCAGGAGAAATTGGGAAACACAAAAAAAACTAAGTTGTAGTTAAGATCCATGTCTACTGGCTTACGTGTGCTCATGTTTACCCTGCCTGTAAAACATGATCCCTATTACCTGCAGTCTGCAGTAAACACTGGCATTCTCAGGTGTCTAACTTTACCTAAACCTCAGCTGTGCTCTCTGTGATCGTTATTGAGGTGATAATGGCCTACAGCTAGCCTTGTAGTTATTCTGCATTTCTTTTACTACCACCTGGTTGTTATAAAAACAAAACCCAGGTTCTGTAGAAAGAAAAATGACGGGGGGGGGCGAGGGGAGAATGATTGAGATAGAACACTGCTCCAACATTTACCTGATTTCTCTGACTAGTTCAGTTTAGGTGAGAATAGCTAAATCACACCTGAAAGTCCTACTTCTCGCCTTCAGTGTTAGATACATAATTTGCATTTTCATACATTTCAATTGGCTTTGTATTGGAATATACTTAGAAAACTGTGTTCTTTGGAAATATTTCCATTCGGAATATACTTAGAAAACTGTGTTCTTTGGAAATATTTCCATTCGCCTAATAGAAAATCTTTCACATCATCAGATAAAACAAGTGTACGTGTTATGTTTAGTGACATTGTTTATGAATTTTACCTTTTTACAGATAATTTCACCTTTCTCACTCACACTTCAGTTTGGCCTGAGTGTTCTCAAATAACACTTCAAAAACACAAATCAAACTGTTTTCTGGCAAGCGTGGCGTGAGCTTATCCATTACTCTCATCTTTTCCTATAAAATCCACTATTTGCTTAACGTTTAAAGGTGAAAACGGAAACATTCACGTTCCTCCATTAATGAAACCAACAGGCCTGGCGTTTCTTCAATTATTGCGTGGCAGGACAGTAACCACAGTTTACTTCATAGCTCAAAGCCTTAACATTTTGATAACATTCTTGTGCTCTTATTCACAGGTTGTGTTCTCAGTGAATGCTTCATTTTGTGTTGGACAAAACTTACAAATGACTTTGTGTAAAGTTTCTTATATGTAACCAAAACCTCAAAAACATATACTGATATACACATACGTTTCCAGCTTCTACATATCGCCACATATGCTATTAGATTTGGACAGATCGCTTCAAACATGTCCTCTGTACCATAGTGACCTACATTCGCTAAATTCGTGAACTACACATCGGTTACGTCTCGGTAACGTGCACATATCTATAAGAAGTGAAACTCAATAGTTTTATCAGCTTTCCAAAATGTATAATTCTTGGGGAATTTAGCTGAACTAGTCTATTCCGCCAAAATTCCTTCTGCTGGAATTAATAAATGATATTCGTCCTGTCGCTACCTTATACATCAATACATCTTCAATTCAAATACCACTGAATACACCAGTCAACAGTAAATGTGCATTCACTGTTTGGAATGGCCACAAACTGCAGATCACTGTGACACTGATTAGCTTCACACAAATCGATCCATTTATGTTAGTTGGAATCACAACGTAGCAAACATAAGTAACTATAACGAAGTAAGACCTATCATATTGAAACAATCACTTATCCACTTTCTCTACCTGTGAAGAACAAAACTCTCTCACTGCACGTATCAGAGTTATATACAGCTAACTGTACAGTAGCGTCTTTTTTTTTTTTATAGAGAACCATCTGGTTTGTTCAGAAGAGCTGATGTCACACTAAGATATCATGATCTATCTCCAAAAATCACTTGAGCACTCAGAAATCATGAATTCCAACACCCTTTCAGTTATTGGTTTCTCGACCAAACAACCATCCTAATTATAACATGTTAGTGATTGTACAGTGCAATGCATACATGTTCAGAAGAGTTGATGTCACACTAAGAGATCATGATCTATCTCCAAAAAATCACTTGAGCACTCAGAAATCATGAATTCCAACACCCTTTCAGTTATTGGTTTCTCGACCAAACAACCATCCTAACTATAACATGCTAGTAATTGTACAGTGCAATGCGATACATGGTTTCTTAAATCATGACTCAGAAAGCATGGGTAACTAAACAATTTCTGTCAACAGTCCTTTGACAACATAACTATCCTAATTCGATGACGAGGAACCCACTTTGAGACTAATAATGGCTGGAGACGGCTTAAATGGGTAATGAAGAAAACTTTAATATAAGTTTAACATGACAGCAAATGTACAACGTTTCGACAAGGTTTTGTCATCATCAGTTTTTCTTCATTACCCATTTAAGCCGTCTCCAGCCATTATAACTATCCTAACTGTTATGCAGATGGAAGTGGTACCATGCAGTGCACACCTGGTATTCTACATCACCACTTGGGAACTCAGAGAGCAAGGGTCGCTAAGCCTTCTCAGTTACTGATGGCTCGACCAAACGATCATCCTAGTTAGCATGATAGTTAATCCCACTGATTGTAATTGGCGATTTAAATTGTATCACCAACCCTATTCGTGATAAATATAGTGGAAACCCTTTAACTGGTACAGCTAAAACAAAAGCTACTGTTATGAAAGGTTTTGATTTAATTGATATCGGTCATGTAGTGCATCCCTCCATCAGAGAATTGACTTGATCACAGTTCATCTCACACTGTCTATTTTCTTGTACATCGTAGTCTCCATTTATGTGTTATGTTCTCAGATACCATTTTCTAATCATAATTTTATTATGCTTCACATTAGAAGCTTTACTTCGGTGATATCTAATTTTATTAGGAAACCAATGTACCTGTTTTTAATCACCATGATTTTAAACATGAATTTTCTCTTCTCTGGAGAACATGTGGCTTACTTCCTATGTTCTTACATTGTTGGATTGACTTTAAGATCACTGACAAGTGTTTGACCATTAATTTTTCTTCTTAATTCCCTGCTTACGGATAAGTGAGTTCCATTTTCATCCAAATTATTTTAAAGTGTTTGAAATTCATGCAATAAATAAACTCATTCAACATCATATTTAAGTACATCTTGGTGGTGTTTGCTTACGTGCTGGTATTTTTCCAACTGGTAATAAGGAAAAGAATCACATAATTTAGTTGTGTGTGAAAATGAAAAAATGTGGAATGAAAAGGGATTAATAAGTTGTCCAATATAACAATGATGTTTTCGTATCCCAATTATATACTGTGTATCAGTTATGATTACATGGAAGAAATTAACACATCTTCTGCCAACTATCTATTCCTGACCTCTAGTGTTGTTGTTTAAGCACAAGGCTACATAGTTGGTTATCTGTACTCTGTCACACGGAAAGAATCGAAATCCGGATTTTGGCATTGTAAGTCCATAAATTTACAATTGACTCACCAGAAGAAGAGCTAATCTCCTGATGATCTCATCTGATGTAATGCTGCTTTCCTGGCCTATCATAATACGTGAATGTAAGTCCTCCAAAATGTCAATAAATATGTGGACTCCTAATCTTGATTGATTACCATATATATTTTGATATGTTTTTAGTATTAAATATGTAGAGCATCTCTGTTTTTGTTTAAATTAACGAGTTTTTATCCAATTCCTTTTTTAGATGAGTTATCACTCTCATCCATAAACTAAAGAAATACCTCACTTTAGTGCGTAATTGGCGTCATATTATCTAGCGTTTAATTCTAGCTATTTAGATTAAACTGCTTCTTCCAATGACCTGTTTTCAACAGAATGGACTAGGGAGTATTTGTGGTGTAGAACAGAGTTGGGGAGATGGTACCTCTTGTGAGGTACAGGATGATCAGGATCTTTCGATTATTACTGTTCTGTATAACTCGTATATGGCTTCATGAGTACTGCTTTTGTGTGACAGTGGTTACACCGTGGACAATGGCTTTGGTTAGCCAATTAAACTCATGGACTATGTCTACGAGTAGAGGAAGCCTACCCCCATGTGCACGAAGACTGTAATAGCAACCAACCATCATGGAAGAGACTAGGACTTCATCATGTCCACTTACCAAGGAAAGGAACGAGTAAACTAAGATTCAGGTAAGGTCAGGACCCCTGCAGCTGAGCCTATTGTAAATATTCACAGAGAAGAGGGTTACCAGCTAGAAAGGAAGAAGAAGAAAATGACGATCGTGGTGGCTCAAATCCGTTAGGAAGACTATCATCTGACAATCTATCTGAAAACGAGGAGAAATCATCAACATATTGCAACACTGAATAGTCGCCCACCCTCTATATTGCAGGAAAATTGGAAACTTAATCCAACAAGCAGAAAGCATGAACACTGGCATACTAGGAATCTCGGAAACTAAATGGAATAATACGGGATACATCCAAAAACAAAACCATATATTCATTCACATAGATGATGAACAGCATCAATATGAATTTGGAATACTTCTAAAGAAAAACCTTGATAAATATAAAGAGGTAAACGAACGAGTACTGCTGATTAAGATCAAAATCAAGCCAAGTATACCCCAACAGAAGGTCACACAATTGAAGAGATAGAAACATTCTATGAGACTGTAGCAGAAATAATCAAATAAACTATCTCAACAGATGTGCTCATGGTAGTAGGGGGATCTAAACGCAAAAATAGGCAAAGAACGATATATGTATATCATATTTATACATAGGTCAATGTGGTTTGGGCACTAGAAACGTCAGAGGGAAAAGACTGATTTAGTTTTGTGAAGAGAATAATTTGATTATAAGCAAAACCTTCTTCCAACACCATAGAATACATGAACTTGGAAAAGCCCTGGATGCCTGCATGCAGACCAGACTGAATATATCATGATCAAATATCGTTTCAAGAACAGTATCAAACAAAGAAGGACATATCAGGGAACGGACATCAGCTCAAACTACAATCTTCTAGTGGCTATAGCAAAGATTAGGATTTAAGAAAGTAATGACATAACAAAATCCTGAATAGATGTGACAGCATTGAAACAAATAAACATTCGACAGACATATGAAGCTGAAGTGAGAAATGAATACGATAACAGAAACATTGAACAATATGAGATCACAGAAGCAAAGATAGACAGGAAGTATTTAAGATTATCTATTTAAGTTAAATGTGTTCTTCCAATGTCATAAACTAGTGAGTATTTAAGTCTATATATTTAATTTAAACTACTTCTTCCAATGTGACGTACTAGGGAATTTTTAAATATATTTATTTCAGTTACATTGTATCCTCCAATGTAATGAACTAAGTAGTACTCTAGTAATTTGATTTAAGTAGGTTGAATTACTTTTTCCAATGTGATGGGCAAGGTAAATGTGAGTAGGTTAGTTTAAGTTAAACTGCTTATTCCAATGTTATCAACTAGGGAGTATTTACGTCTATTAATTTAAGTTAAATATGTTTTCCAACGTTACGATAGATTAAAATAATTTTCCAAAGTGATGGAATAAAGAATGTGTAAGTCGATTTATTTCGATTAAACTGCTTCTTCCAATATGATAAACAGAGAGAATTAAGGTCTGTTTATAAATAAGTTAACCTGTTTCTTTTAATGTGATAAAGCAAGGAGTACTTAAGTTTGCTTATTTTGGTTAAACTGCTTCTTATAATCTGATAAGCTAGAGATAATTATGTCTAGTATTTGTGTTTCAAGTGCTTCTTTCAGTGTGACTATCCAGAGATTATTAGACTAGTTACATAGATTAAACTGCTTCTTCAAATGTAATGAAATAGGAGTATTTAAGTCCAGTTATTTAGGATAAGCTACGTCTTCCAATCTAATAAACAAGTGAGGATTTAAATCTATTTATTTTTCTTTACACTTGAATAACTAGGAAGTATTTATGTTGATTTATTTAGATTAGATTGTTTTGTTTTTTTAATTTGGTGAACAAGAGAATATTTACTTAAAATAACCTACTTATTTCAATGTGGTGAGCAAGTAAGTATTTGAGTCTATTTATTTAGGTTAAGCTCCTTTTTTGAATAGGATGAATTAGGACGTATTTAAGTCTGTTTATTAATGTTAAATTGCTTTTTCCTATATATTAAAAAATATTTAAGTATATCTATTTATGTTAAACTGCTTTTCCAATGAGTAGAATAGTGGGTAGTTGAGTCTATTTACGAAGGATAAACTGCTTTCTCTAACGTGATTAAATAGGGAGTATTTACATATATTTTTTAGGTTAATTTACTCCTTCTATTCTGAATAACTCGGGAATATTTAAGCTTATTTATTGTGAACAAACTAGTTTGTCGAATGTGATGAACAAGGGAATATTTAAGTATTTATTTAGGTTAAACTGTTTCTTGTTATTGTATTTACTGATAAGTATATAAGCCTAACAATTTAGATTAAGCTGCCTCTTCCAATGAGATGAACTGGATATAAATTAAACCCTATTTTAATTTATTAAATTACTTCTTCCAATGTAAGGAACTAGCGAGTATTTAGTATATTTATTTCTGTCAAACTGCTTCTTTTAAAGAAAAGAAATAAGCATTTAAGTCTATTTACCAAAGATTATCTGCTACTTCTACTTTTATATATATAAATTATTTAATTGCATTTATTTACACTAAATCGCTTCTTTCAATGTGATGAACAAGAAATAACTTAAATCTAGTTATTTAAGTTAAAATTACCTCTTCCAAGGTGATAAACTAGGGAGTATTGAACTATATTTATTTCGGTTAAATGTTTTATTTCGATGTGATGAAATAGAGTATATTTAAGTTTATTCATTTTGGTAAAATACTCCTTTCAATGTGACTATCAAGTTAGTATTTAAATCCATTTAGTTATATAAAGGGCTTTTTCGAATATAGGCTAAACTGATTCTTCATAGATGATAAAATAATCAGTCTTTTTATTAAAATGTTTCTTCCAATATAATAAATAATGAGCGAGAGTGTGTTTAAGTATATTTATTTAGGTTAAACTGCTGCTTCTAATGAGAATAACTAATAAATTTAAAGATATTTACGAATGATAATTTTATTCGTTTAAAGTGATAAAATATACAGTATTTAATGCCATTTTTTAGGATAAAGTACTTCTTCCAATGTGATGAGCTAGTCAGTATTCAAGTAAATTTTTTTAGATTAAGTTACTTCATCCAATGTGATGAACAAGAGATAATTTAAGTCTATTTATTTAAGTTAAATTACATTTTCTAATATGATGAACTAGAGAGTTTTTAAATCCATTTATTAAGGTTAAATGTATATTTCTAATATTCTCAAATAGAGACTATATAATTTCACTTATTTTGGTTAAAATGCTTATTCCAGAGTGACGATCAAGTAAGTATTTATGTCTATTTATTTAGTCCAAACTTATTCTTCCTTTGTGGTAAAGGTATTAGTATTTAGGGCTATTCATTTAGTTTAAACTGGTTCTTCGAATGTGATGAACTGAGATAATTTAAGATTATTTATAGTAATCAAACAGCTTTATTTTAAAGTGGTGAACTAGGAAGTACTTAACTCTATTTATTAAAGTTAAATTCCTTTTCCCTACATAAAGCAATATAATCTATTTATTTAGGTTAAATTGCTACTTCCTATGTGTAAACCTAGTAAATATTTAATCTATGTACGAATATTAAACTGATTCTTCTAATGAGATTAAATAGAGAGTATTTATATCTATGTATATAGATTAAGTTGTTTCTTCCAATTTAAATAACTAGGAAGTTTAAGTAAATTTATTTAAATTAAACTGCTTTGTCGAATGTGGTCAATAAGTGAGTATTTAAGTATTTATTAGGACTTACTATTTATTAAAATCTGGTGAAATATAGAGTTTTTACATCTATTTATTTAGATTACATTGTTTCTTCCTATTTGAATAACTAGGGAATATTTAAGTATTGTTACGTCTCCGTTTGTTAATTGATTTCCCGTAAATTCGTTCCGACGAAACTTTAGCGACACAAGTCCTTACTTAATAAAACTGGTTTATTCTTTCCGAATATAACTTTACGATACACTTGATTTCAACAATCGCGCTAAAACAAACGCTATAACAACGAACGTGCTCAATAATACTCTCTGACTGCAGATCAATTACTGACTGTCTACACACACATTAATGTCCCGTCACGTTGTCACCCTCTTATATACCAGACTACCCTATATCTAGTAAATGCTAGGTCATTCACCAAGGTACATAATATTTCTAGAAACGTGGCGTGACACTAGTCATGTGACCTCGCTGACGCAACAGTATATTTATCAAAATTAAATTGCTTTATTGAATGTGATAAACAAGGGAGAACTTAAATATATTTACTTAGGGAAAATTGTTTGTTTTTACGAATTTCATGTAGTCGATGGTATTTAAGTCTATTTATTTACACTAAATTGATTTTCATAATGTGTTGAATTAGAAAGTATGTAACTCCGTTTATTAAGGTTAAACACATTATTGAAGTAGAATTAACTAGGTAGTTTAGGCCTATCGATTTAGATTAAAATACTCCTTCCAATAGGATGAACTAGAAACTACTTAGGCCGATTTATTTTGGATAAAGTGTTTCTGCCAATGTGATAAACTAATGAGTATTTAAGATATTTAGGATAAATTACATCTTACGATATGGTGGTATAACTATGGAATATTAAAGTTGACTTATTTGAGTTAAAATATTTCTCTCAATATGATGAACTAACGAATATTTAAGTATATATTTGTGTTCATTGCTTCTTCCAATGTGACGAAGCACGCGTATTTAGTTCTAGTTATTTTGGTTAAAACTACCAGTTATTAACCACGGCGTATTATTGAGACTAAATTGTTCCAGTGTGATGAAATATGACATATTTAAGTCTGTTTATTTAGATTTGATTTATTGTTCCAAGGTAATGAATTAGGGAGTTGTTACGACAGCGGAAGTCACGTGATTTTGGTAACAGTGATGAGTTTCTAGAAGGATCGGGGAACATCACGAATAATCCAGTATTTGCTAGACGCCCTCTATTCCTGTATATAAGCGCGCCAGATAAAGCGAGACAATTAACCGGAATTGGAATCGCAGATAGAGAGATTGAAGTTATAAACACGGATAGTTGAGTCAAGCCCCACCGCAAGTAAAGCACATGAATCGTTGTGAATTATAGCGTATTTTTAAGTTAAAGTGACTGTGGAAATTAAGTGTATTACAAAATTTGTAACGAGAAAGAATAAACTAGTTTTATTTAAGAAAGGACTTGTATCGCTAAAATTTTTCGGAAAGAACTTCTACGGAAAAATTAACAAACGAACAGAGACGTAACAGAGTATTTTTATTTGGGGTAAATTTCTTCTTCTAGTATGACGAAACACCATGTATCTAATTCTAATTGTTAAAGTTAGTTACCAAATTAAGAAGTCTCTGGGTATATATATATTTCTATTTAGATATAATTGTTTCTTCCATTGTCATGAACTTCGAAGTATTTAAGTCTATTTGTTCATTGCAAATTGATGAATTAAGGAGTATTTTATTCTAATTATGTTTAGCTAATACTTCCAGAGTGATGAACTACCCGTTATTTAAATTTCTTTATATAGGGTAAATTGGTATGTTTCTTTGCTCCTCCAGTGGCACAGAGGCAAGTCTGAAGACTTAAAACCTAAAATCCGTGAAGCACGTGAACAGTTCATGATCTGCCAGTCCTTCAAAAACTATTTTCGCACTTGGCCATGTCTGTCCATCTTGTGAATTAGCACCATAGATGTGCCACAAACTGAAATACAGTTTCTCCGGTGTCAGGTTTGACTCTGAATTTCCAGTGGAAATCTTCCTCAGTAAGTTCAACGCATTGCAGTAATGCCACTTTTAACTTGTCATAGTCCATAGCATCGTCTGACATTATGCCTTTATACAGTTGAAAGCCTTTTCCTGTAATAAGTGGGCTGAGAGAAATTGCCCAGTTGCCTTTGTTCCAGTTCTAACTTTAAGCGAATCTTTCATATCCCTGCATGAAAGCATCCATGTTGTCTTTCTCTTCCTCAAATTTGAGCAGCTTGGGTCAGCTGACTCTGACCCCATTGACATTCCTTGGTCCTTCCTCTTTCTGTTGAGTGAGCTTAGCGATCTCAATTTGTGTTTTTATTCTCTCTCTAGTCTCTCCTCTCTCTCATTTTCTTCTTTCTCAATTTACACTTTTATTCCGCCTCTGTCTATTTCTAGTCTCTCCTTTTCTTCTTTCAGTCTTGTTCTTTCTATTTCCATTTCTTCGTTTAGTTTTTCTTCCTCTCTTTTTTGTTGCCACTCTTCTTCTCTAGTTCTTCTTGTTGTTGTTTAACAAACTCTCATAGTTCGCCATCTTTCAGCCAAAGTTACTCACTTCTCTCGATCCATTTATCCAAGTCAGTCGACATGATTATATAACATGGTTGTAATCTACAATATTTTCGCCACTACTATTAGCTGTGCGTATGTAGGACAACTTCCGCTGTTGTTCACGCCTTCTTCTACTGCCGTCTACGACTGTATAATTCTGGCTGGCTCGTCACTATTAGGTTTTATAGGGCTGTGATTCTTTACACTAGGTGTCTGTGACTTGTTGGTGATAAATTTCAATGATAAACGTATATACAAGTGTTTGTTACACTGTTAATCACGACAGTTGAATCCAGAGCATTAAATAATTCTCTTTTTTGTCAATAGTACACACAGGCTGGTTCAATTACTTTAGAACCCAACTGACAAAACGAATTATTCTTTTCTACTCTGTTATTACAATACAATCTGAGATTATTACACTTTAAAAATCACCACTATACACTATTTATGGCTAAACTCATGATCACCCAGCCTATGTTTATCTCTAAATCTTTTTTACTAGTTTACTACTTATCCAGAAGCCATAACATTGCTGAAGATAGAGACAGAGAGAGTAGCAGAAGCCCTCCAGGAAGTGTTCTGCAAAGTAGGCTTCCCAAAATTAGTTTTGAGTGACAGAGAGTTACTTATTTCATCTCCGACCTCATGCAAGAAATGTGCAAACTCATCAGTGCTAGGCAACTCTTTACCGTCCAATAAAACCCCAGATGTAATGGACTTTGTGAGAGAGTCCATTGAGTCTTAAAGAGTACGCTGCAGAAGATGTGCCAAGAGAGACCACGTGACTGAGAAAGATACATGCAGACAGCATTATTCGCTTACTGATAAGTCTCAAAAGCAAGTACAGGATTTTCATACTTCAAGTTGCTGTACAGAAAAACAAAACGAGGTCTTGTGCAGATATTGAAAGAGATGTAAATAGGAAAAGAAGATTCAGAAGTGAGAAACACATACCAGTACATATTAGACCTCAGAAACTGACTGGAGGAGACTTATTAACTGGCTCAAGAAAGCTTGTATGCATCTCAAGGCAGTCAGAAGCACTTCTATGACAAGAAGACCAAGGATCGATGTTTTAAGGTTGGACAGAAGGCCTTGGTTCTGCTACCTACAGATAACAACAAACTCATTCAGCAGTGAATGATGTGCAGAAAGTGGTAAACAGAATGGAGTATAAGGTGAAAGTGAAAGTGGATGGGAAGATAAAGACCTACCATACCAATCTGTTGAAGAGATACTTTGAGAGGAAAGAAGACCTAACGGGTGATGCTATTGAGGTACAGATGGATATGGCAGGTGTAGCTATCATATACACAGAACCAGAAGATAATGACTTTGTCATAGTAGAGTAAGACCTATTAGACCTAAGACTGCTTGGTGGAGATGAGACTGACAAAGACGTCAATATCAGTAAAGAACTGACTGGCAAGCAGAATAAAGAGTTACAAGATCTACTGTACCAGTACACAGATAGGCCAAGCAAGACAGACCTTATGCAACACAAAATCGAGACCACAACCAGGGATTCAGTCAAGGTGAAGTCCTACCAGATGGTAGGACTTGAAAAAGATGGGCGGCTCGAACCACATCTGCATATAATTCTGGAAGCTGAATCTTGTGACGAAGTTCAACTTCAAACCTATGATACCTATGGGTAAAGCAGAGGCTATTATGGCAAAACTAGACTGGGACAAGTTCTTTTCCAGGATCGACCTCAGTAAAAGTTATTGGTAGATTTTGATGGAAACAGAGTCTAAAGAGAAGACAGCTTTTGTGACAACAAATAAATGTTACCAATTCAAGAGGATGCCATTTGGAATAGTAAATCAGCAGCAACATTCAACATAAAACCACTAACATCGAGCATTATGTGGACGACATTCTGATCCTCACAGCCAGATGGGAAGACCACCTGAAGAAACTCAGAGAGCTGTTTGTACGAATGAGGGCAGCAGGTCTGACCATCAAAGCATCTAAATGCTACATTGGATATTCTGTGTTGGACTTTGTTGGACATAAGGTGGGTGACTGCCAGATAGTTATAGAAAAGGAGAAGCTAACCCATATACAAGATGCACCAGATCTGATGACCAATCAGTAAGTTAGATCCTTCCTGGGATTAGTCGCTGTACCACTGAAGGACATGACCAAGAAAGGCCAACTCAACAAGGTGAAGTGAGAACAACCACAGCAGATGGCATTTCAGAAGTTGAAAGACATTTTAGGAGGTTTGCCAATCCTTAGAATGCCAGACTTAAAAAAAAAACGTTCATCATTCAGGGTGATGCTTCAAACATAGGAATTGTAGCAGTATTCCTACAAGAACACGAAGAAGAACTGTTTCTGGTAATGTATGTAGGTAAAAAGCTGCTGAGTAGTGAAAAGAACTATTTTGTGATCAAATGAGAGTGTCTGGCCATTATTTGCCATCCAGAAGTTCCAGAACTACCTCTATGGAAAGGAGTTCATCATCCAAATGGACTATCAGCCTTTTGCATACATCCAGAGGGGCAAAATCGACAGTGCAAGGATCGTGAGGTGGGCATTGTATCTCCAGAATTATAGGTTCCTCATTGAGGCCATCAAGGGAACTGAAACTGTTGGTACAGACTATATGAGTAGACTTTGTGCATGAACTGAGAACAAGCTTTGTATATAATATAAAAAAATATTGTGAATATTTTTCTTGAAGAGGGGATTATTGTTGGGAAACCTTAATGGTTGTTCATTTTAAGTTTAATACGAGAGTATTATTGAGTTTATATAATGTGACTTTTTAGAAGAAACAGTTATGGCAAGTTTACTTAGTAACTGTTCATGAATTATTTGTTGTGTAGTTCAATTGTTGTGAATTGACGTCATCTTACCTGGACCTTCTGAATATTTCTCCTTGCTTTAATTGAGTATTGTTGCATCATACAATCTCTTGTAGTGTGTAGAAAGTTCTAGATTGCTGTCGAGAGTATCTAATGAAATATTAGTAAAAAATATAGATATAGACTGGGTGTTCATAAGTTTAGCCATAAATAATGTATAGTGGTGACTTTTAAAGTGTAATAATCGCACCTTATATTGTAATAACAGAGTAGAGAAAATTATTTGTTTCGTCATTTGGGTTCTAACGTAAATGAACCAGTTTGTGTGAACTTTGACGAAAAAGAGAATTATTTAAAGCTCTAGATTCAACTGTGGTGATTGATTGTGCAACTTGTCTTGTCTTAATATATTATTTTAAAACAAATGGACTGCGTACTGTTTGTTTATTCTTGAAATTTATCGCCAAGTCACAGACACCTACTATAAAGAATCACATCCTTATAAAACCTGACAGATGTGTAATTCAGCATTTCACTTATCACAACAAAACCTTACCAAAACATATGGCATAGAATTATTATAAAAACGTCTATAACCTTATATAAGTTCATGTGAAACATTCAGTACTTGGTTGGTTCTCCTTGTACTCTAACAACCTCTGCAAGGCGACGTGGCATGCTGTCAATGAGGTTATTCATTTAATCCACCAATTTGTCACTAGAAGGCGCTGCAACTCAGCTTCAATAGCTGGTTTAGGGTCACGGTCAGCAATTTTCTGGCTAAGTTCTGCCCAACAGTTCTCAATTGGATTACAATCTGAATACTTTGCTGGCCATTTCAACCTTGTAATGCCCTCCTGGTCGATATAATCCTAGACAATACATGTATTGGCATTGTCATCCTGGAAAACAAAGTTATTGCCAAACCTTGCCCTAGCATATGGTAAAAATATCGCCTCCATATGATGCCTGTAGAAGGCGCCATTGACGTTTCCATGGAGGATATGAAGAGCAATTTTTCCACCATGATGTATAGTTGTCCAAACATGTACTCCACCACCTCCTGTGTGTTCACTGTAGGAAAGGCAGTCTTTCCTCGTCTGTTCTCCAGGCAAACGACGAACATGAATCCTACTATAAGCTTTAACAGGCCGGAAACAGGACTCATCTGAAAAGATGGCATGTTACCAGTATCCTAACTGTAAGCTGTCTTGCCCAAGTACCACAATGACGGCGGTCAATTCTGGTTATATCGGTTTGCAGATAACCCTTCTTGCAAAATAACCTTCTTTGTTTGTCAGTCTTCTATTCTGTTCTTCCGGATACTCTGAAATAAATGTGTTCATCAGTTCATGCCAGTCCTGTCGTAAGGTGTTGCAAGACTTCTTTCGACCTTGACTTGTTAACCTGATCAAAACACAGTCATCTCGGACAGTAGTTTTTCGGAGTATACCAATATACTTTCCTGGAACAACGTTTCCTGTAGTCCGATTACGTTTCGGGATTCTGGATACAGTACATATGGTGTACCCTATTGTTTTGGCAATGTCCGTTTGCTTCATACCATATCTGAACAGTCGAACAAATTGACAACCTATAACTTCTGACACGTGACGAGGCATGACTCTACATCAAGTACAGAGAAATTATCAAAACAAAGCGTTGATGTGTTTCGAAAAATATTATACCAAAAGCACACCCTTTTATACACAACAGGTGTGTTTGACGAACAACAACTTATACAGACCAGAATAACAATTCGCACATCTTGCCCAATCACACGCTACCTTCTCTGTTACTACTCGAGCATTTACTTAATAAATACTACATGCATGTAGCAATGACATCAATATAAAGCGGTATGAACAAGTATGTATTTTAGTTTATTTTATTTATATTAAATTGCTTTTTCCAACGTAATGCCCTCTAGTGGCACAGCGGTATGTCTTCGGACTTACAACGCTAGAAACTGGGTGAGTAGGACAGCTGAATTATTTTAGTAGCTGAGAGAAATATTTCATGTTTAAAAAATTTCTTAAAGTACAAAAACTCGATATTAGATTAATCACAACCACCATCACATTCAAAGAAGCAACTGAACCGTAATAGAATTAAATACTCAATAGTTTATCACATTGGATTGTTTGTTTGTAGTTATGCACAAAGCTACACAATGGGCTATCTGTGCTCTGCCCACCACGGATATCGAAATTTGTAAATAAATTCTGTTTTAGGTTGTGAAATAAACACTTGTGTGTTTGTTTGTTTTATTGTAATGGTGTGATCGCCTTCATTAGACGATTTATCTTGGTGTTATTGCACTAAAAATTCTTTCATTTTTTCCCTTTTAATATCTTCAAAGTTTTATAAAATGGTTACGCTATCGTCCAGGTAGAGAACTTCAGTCTTTCTCACTATACATATAAGAGTTGTGATTCTTGCTTCTTTTTGTAATTTATAGACAATGACTATTTAGTATTTAGTTACTGTTGTGTACGAGATGTGTCTTTATCGGCTGTACTTTGTGTCATTTTATAATATCTATTATCTGTACAAATCAGGTGTACAAAGTCAATATTTAGATACAAAGGTGTACTTTGTTAGAGTGGCTTGTATCAAATTAGGTCAAATAGTTGAATCCATAAAGGTGGGGTGATGACTGATAAGTTAGATTAAAAACGAACGATCACCGGAAACAGAAAGACGACAATCACTGATGGAAACTTGTAGCAAACACCTTTTCATTAATAATAAATTATGTTGCTTTACAACAGTGGAAATATTGTAATATTATTCAACACTAAACTGAGGTGTTATATTGTTACTTTGATAAAAAAAAAAATACGGGTTCCAAGTATTTTTATAGTTAGAAAAAGTTAACATTGAAAACACATTACACCCAATTTTACAATGAATTTTGATTATCAGAGTAGGCTGGATTTAAAGAACACTTGAATCCCAAGACAGGTTTTCATAATGGCCGAGTGTGCTCGGACTTTGAATGCGAAGATCTGAGGTTTGTGGCGTGTTGTTGCAAAATCGAGATCTGCACTTTAGGTCCTTGGTTGCACTGGACAGGTGACGGTCACATTTCACGATTCTGTCAGAGAAGAGTAGCCCGAAAGTAGGCGGAGGGTGCTGTACACTAACTGCCTTCCTTCTAAACTATTAACTTAAAAGTAAATACACTTTATATATATATATATATATATATTCAATTTTAAAACCGAACTATTGTAAAATAAGCAAGAGATGAAAGCAATGTAACACTTTAATACTGCTATATTTTACCGTTTTGTAATTACATAATAATACATTTTCACTCAGTTGTACTCAAGTAAACGTTTTAAGATTTTTTTGCAGTTGGCTGTAGGTAGTTAACATCCTTGTAAACTTGCATTAATCCTCGGCTCGGGCCAAGGTTACATACCACAGTGGCCAGTCCGTAGAGCTTCTTCTTTCTTGGTCATGCTTTTGTGTCATTGCTTGCATCAGATTTGCTTCATACCTAGAAGTGTAGAAGTTTGTACAAATTAGTATGAGGTGAGAATTAATGTACTATTGGATATGTAAAATGAGAATGATCACAAAGTTTGGTATCCTAGCAATGTGGGATACTACACTAAAACTATGGTGGTCTGACTTTCTATCTTCATTTATGAAGAAGTCTGAATTTTCGCGATACTTAGTATCTACCTGTTGGTTTCAGTTTTGCTTGAATATCACCGAAATGTAGACTTTCTGCATGTGTGAAACATCAAGCAGTTTTCCCTCACATTTCATAGAACCGGATACATTATTTCAGGATAGGGATTAAAGTTTAAATTAAAATGCCTTATTTCGAAAGACTTCAGAAACTTACCATAGTGACATCATGTGGTTCAGAAATTCACTTCAGTGAGTTGTGAAACTGATACTTGGAGAGAGAAAAAAACACGTATAAGCCAGTAAGGGATAACATAAATAATAGTAAAATTGCAATAACTTAGTACCTGTCAGGATATTGTTATGTAATAAAACTGTGCTTTGAGTTATTTACCAATCTGCCCTGGGTGCGGGTTGAACGTATGGCAGAACTCTGGATATTAGAGCTGGCAAGTCAATTTTCAATCAGAACGATACCACAAAATATACCTTGCACTTTAAGTTGTGTGTGCATTACAAGAGTGAAAGTAAATCCCTTAGCATGGATAATGGGCTGGTAGAATGCTGCTGACTGGCTGTCTTCTTTGTGGTCAGTAGTTCAAAATTAAGGATGACGGGAGATATCCTTAGTAGCTTTGCATAAATACAAAATACAAATAACCCTGGACCAAGCACGGCCTAGTGGTTAGCATTCTGGTCTATGAATCCAATAATCTGGGGTTCTCACCTATAACCGCCCAAAAGAGTCCTGCTTCACACTTTGGGACAGTGAGTGCGTTATAAGAGTGACAGTCAAATCCCACTATTCGATAGAGTACCCCACGAGCTGACAGTGGGTGATGCTGACTAGTTTCCTTCCCTCTAGTCTATAACATCAAAAATATGTCTAACGCAGATAGCTCTCGAGTAGCTTAACGCGAAATTCGACAAAAACAACAAACAAATATACCATTTTCCTCTAAAAGAAAAAGAGATTTCACAGTTAAGTTTTACCTTGATTGGGACAGTTTCCTTCACTGTGTGATATTTCTTTAGTAAAACTAATTTTTCCCAAGAGTAACAAGTCCTACAGAATAACAGAAGATTCGATCAGGAAATATATTGGAAAGTAATTCTGATTTTTTAAACTGAACTGATTGGACATAATGGAAAAGACACAGTGAAAACAACCTTTCTTCAGTAACACAATCAAGTGTGTGTGTATATTGTTGCGTCAGCGAGGTCACGTGACTAGTATCACGCCACGTTTTCTAGAAATATCCTGTTCCTTCAAGAATGCCCTAGCATTTACTAGATATGTGTTAGTCTTGTATATATAAGACGTTCACAACGTGACGGGACAACAAGGTAATGAGTAATTGAACTGCAGAGAGTGTGTAGTTGAACGGAGTATTGTTGAAGTTGAGCTCGTGAGACGTTTGTTATAGCGAGACTGTTGAAATTAAGTGTATCGTAAAGTTGTATTCGGAAAGAATAAACCAGTTTTATTTAAGAAAGGACTTGTGTCTCTAAAGTTTAGTCGGAAAGAATTTACGGAAAATTAACTAACGAACGGAGACGTAACAATATGTTTATTTGGACGGAGAACAATGCCTTTACTGGATAGAGAGACTTCTGTTAAAAATCTGTATGAACTGAGAAAATATAACATTATATCATAACATGATATATTAAGGCTGTACCTTCCCAATGCGATTTTACTATCCATGTGACTGTTGGTTATTCACATTGAAAATAAGGCAGGCCATGTCCTCTAGACATCAACTGACTGCCAGTGGAAAGGCTTACTGTCTAATTTCACAAATAATATCTACAATTTTGCAGAAACCTTTTCCACGGGAAGACAAAGGTAATACCTTAGGTAAATGACACAGCTAGAATGAACTTAATTGCTTTCTTGACCAACGTGCTATTTGAAAATCACAAGTACCTCTACAACTGAAAATTTAAAAAAAATTCCATTTTAGCACGAGTGGGAGATGGTACTAAATATACGGTGTGCCTGCATACCAAAACTGCTGTAAAGTCAAATACTATCTCCGAAATCGGTTTCATCTGGTCACTTTTATTGCAATGACAAATACATATTTTTACTGCTACATGCAGGTCTAGTCTAACTGATGAGAAGTGTTGCGTCAGCGAAGTCACATG
>NW_013670319.1:44107-46692 GCF_000517525.1 Limulus polyphemus
GAACGGAGACGTAACAGAAGTAACAACAATATCGAAAGATCTTAGGCTGTCACTTGTATATAAAAGGCTAAACTGAAGTTCCACATTTTCTCCACCTATTGGCTGAAATATATATGGGCTTATCGAAATACCTGTGGTAAAAATAAATATAATTTAACTTATGTGATTCATCATAGTCAATAGGATTGTTTTATTTACTAGCTTAGTCATTCTACATATTTTCAAACAGATAGTGGCTGCTGGATGTAAACCATAGCTAAAGGCGGACAGTAACATGGATCTGAAATCCTGTAATTTTGAAGTGATAGATTAGAAAAAAAAACACGACCCACTGCCAACTCTTGGGCTGCTCTTTTCTAACGAATAGTGGAATTAACCGTCACGTTATAATGCTCCCACAGCTGAAAGGGCGAGCATGTTCGGTGACGGGATTCGATTCCGTGACTCGAGATCTCCACGATAATTTATTGTATTTACGTATCTCTTCTTTATACAACATTATTACTTTTAGAACAAATATTTTTTCTTGTATAGTTGAAGACTCCAACTTAGAACTTTTTTTTTTTGGATTCATAGCAAATTTTCATAAGTTGTTTACAACTTCCTTGTGTATGTTTGTGCTCTCTCTTCTTGGCCTTAATGTGAAAGCATTTGTTGCTTGTCTGTCGTTTTGTGCAAGATGCTCAAGGTGAACTTCATGCTTCGAAGCAACTGCAGGTGGATTTTCACTAAATACCTGAAACAATTTTGCATATTACGTAGGGTGAGATAACACAGAAACAAAGTTATTTTCCTAATAAAAACTATCATACGTTTAAACAAAGATAAAAACAATATTTTTACAAAATAAGAGTTAGTAATTAACAAATTAAAATCTTTTAGTATCATATAAACCCCACCCAATAAGTTAATGGCTAAAGAAATGTAAAAGCCTAGGCGTTATTAGAATAAACTTTCCCAGTCATGTGATCTTCAATAACATCATGAGCTTCTGTAACTGCCCACCCTGAAAACAGGGAAATGTTGGAATTAGCTATGAAATTAAATGTTGCGCTGAATTTAACTCGAAAAGAGCAAAACAAAAGAAATTGTTGAGAAAGTATAAGAAATTGAAATCTTATTTAAAAGAGAATGATAAAGGATTACATTTAAAAAATACCATATCACAGATAAAATGGTTAAAATAATTCAAACGTTGGGAAACCGAAAGATTTCTGTTTCTTTATTGCCCACTCCCACTTGTAAATATAAAACTTGCATTTTTACAAATGGTGTTGTGTAAACATTTTAAGGTTTTATAATGTTTTAGGCTAGGTTCGTCTGACGAACTGCAACCAGTTTTCAAAACCGTAAAGATCTGACAACTTACGTTATTTAAGGCCGATAATACTTGCGAGTGACATGATCCTTAATTTATATAAAGCCGACAATAGGATCTGACAGCTGATCTTATATAAGACCAATAATAATAATAACAACGCGTGATCTTAAAGATTTTATTGTTTCTGAATTTCGCGCAAAGCTACTTGAGGGCTATCTGTGCTAGCCGTCCCTAATTTAGCAGTGAAAGACTAGAGGGAAGGCAGCTAGTCATCGCCACCCACCGCCAACTCTTGGGCTACTCTTTTACCAACGAATAGTGGGATTGACCGTCACTTTATAACGCCCCTACGACTGAAAGGGCGAGCATGTTGGGTGGGCCGGATTCGAACTCGCGACCCGCAGATTGCGAGTCGAGCGCCCTAAACACCTGGCCATGCCGGGCCGTCAATAATACTGTGTTGAAATTTTTGCAATTCAGGAAGAAATATTTTGATTTGATGGTTACAAAAATTAGATAGTGAAACTGGGAACTTTTTTCCGAAAGATCTTGAGTTTCGGTAGGTAGTAACAAATTATTTCTGTTTATTATTAAAGGGCAGTTGATTTATTGTATTAGCTCTTTCACTCTATAAATGATTTGAGGCTGTGACATGCAGAGGGTGCTGGCTAGATGGGCTGAAGCCCTTGCCTTTCTCCTCTTATATTCCAAAAGAGCCCTTTTTCTCAGCAATGATTTGAGGCTGTGACATGCAGAGGGTGCTGGCTAGATGGGCTGAAGCCCTTGCCTTCCTCCTCTTATATTCCAAAAGAGCCCTTTTTCTCAGCAATGATTTGAGGCTGTGACATGCACAGGGTGCTGGCTAGATGGGCTGAAGCCCTTGCCTTCCTCCTCTTATATTCCAAAAGAGCCCTTTTTCTCAGCAATAAAACATGTACGCAACTACCAAAAGACATGCCTAATTCTATACCTTGTTTTCTGAAAGTTAGAAGAAAAATTTCAGCTTTAAAATGAATGGCACACAGGATTTGTAGGTCTTTACAGTAAAAAAAAAATAAATAATAATAACTATGATATGCTGTTAAATGTTAATACACAAAAATTCACTGTTCCGTTTTAGATTTTAAAAGTATTTATAAGATTGATTGAATATAAATAAAAAAGGACCTGTTTACTTCTCATGGATTTCTACTCTATATGTACCAAAGACAACCCACATTCTCCTCTAACACTCCCCCCCCCCAAAAAAAAGGTCTTGCCTTAG
>NW_013670319.1:47630-48563 GCF_000517525.1 Limulus polyphemus
CATTGGAAAAGATTGATCTTCGAAAGCACTCCCAACAAAGTCTTGGCAGCCCGTGGAGTGAAGTTCCACCTTGCATGAAGACTGTTTTATTCAAAATTAGTTTTCCTAAATTCCAACGAATTCGTGTTTTATATGCGTGGAGCATTTTTATCATAAAATTCTACAAAAGGACTGAAAAAAACAAAAACATTTATAGTGAAAAAGAACTGTCACTTATCCATCTGTGTTTTTTACCCTGACAACTAAAAACACAGGTGATGTATCCCACAAGAGTGAATCGTTTTGTAATATGAATTATCATGTTCTCGCGCTTAAATACCTCGTTTTTTCTGTCCTCGACACGATCGTTCAATCAACAGGAAAAAGATTCTTGACCTGTGAAGGAATAGAGCAGATATTATATTGTTGCGTCAGCGAGGTCACGTGACTAGTGTCACGCCACCTATTTTCTAGAACTATCCTGTTCCTTTGGGAGTGCTCTAGCATTTGCTAGATTGGGGGTGGACTGGTATACCTAAGATGGTCACGGCGTGACGTGACAGTGTGTGTGTAGGTAGTGAGTAATTGAACTGCAGTCAGAAAGTATTGTTGAAGTTCGTTGTTATAGCGTTTGTTATAGAGCGACTGTTGAAAATAAGTGTATCGGTAAAGTTATATTCGGAAAGAATAAACCAGTTTTATTAAGTAAGGACTTGTGTCGCTAAAGTTTCGTGGGAACGAAGTTCCGGAAAATCAACTAACGAACGGAGACGTAACAATATTATCCATCCTTCTTGCGGTTTTGTAGATATTAGTGGTCTCAGTTTATCTCATATTCATTTGAAGTACAGGCTACAACTGAGTAAACAACAGAGGCCTATCACATAGTGGAACCATTTTAAATAATGGTAGGACAAACACGGCTTTTACGTAATATAAAAAAAATATTTATCT
>NW_013670319.1:49549-50472 GCF_000517525.1 Limulus polyphemus
AACGGAGACGTAACATTACTATAGTATAAAACTTTGCTTTCTTGAAGCAACTTTTTCAGCTGTGAGTTAAATATAGATCATGTCAAAAGGATTTCACATTTTATTAAACCGCTTCAAACAGAGGTTAAAACACTTTTAAACTCATTAATATTTTTTGTTCTTCAGATATTACTCGAAGTTGAACCACACTACGTTAAAAGAAATAGTTCTTCAAATAAAAGAATATAATCTCATTTAACATTAAAGTGTAACTTAAGTAAATACGTTAGGACGACATGAACAGTTAATCAGACATAACAGGACAACATGAATAATTTGTTAAATACGTCAGGACGACACGAACAATATATTTAATACCTTACGACGAAACGAACAATTAATCAAATATGTCAGGACGATACGAGCAACTAATTAAATATATCAGGACAACATGAACAATTAAATACATCAGGACGACACGAACAATTAAATACGTCAGGACGACACGAACAATTAAATACGTCAGGACTACACGAACAATTAATTAAATATGTCAGGACGACACGAATAATTAATTAAGTACTTCAAGAGGATACGGACAATTAATTAAATACATCAGGACGACACGAACAATTAATCAAGTACTTCAAGAGGATATGGACAGTTAATTAAATATGTCAAGACGACACGAACAATTAATTAAATATGTCAGGACGACACGAATAATTAATTAAGTACTTCAAGAGGATACGGACAATTAATTAAATACATCAGGACGACACGA
The DNA here is from genome assembly GCF_000517525.1 of Limulus polyphemus. NCBI lineage: Eukaryota > Metazoa > Arthropoda > Merostomata > Xiphosura > Limulidae > Limulus > Limulus polyphemus. The sequence goes on from NW_013670319.1 coordinate 50,313, forward strand.
ACAATTAATCAAGTACTTCAAGAGGATATGGACAGTTAATTAAATATGTCAGGACGACACGAATAATTAATTAAGTACTTCAAGAGGATATGGACAATTAATTAAATATGTCAGGACAACACGAACAATTAATTAAGTACTTCAAGAGGATATGGACAAT
>NW_013670319.1:50482-57954 GCF_000517525.1 Limulus polyphemus
ATTTCTTGACAAAACAGAAAACGAGCAATTTTCTTGGTATTTTCTTGTCTATTATGATTTTAGTATACCATACTTGTATTTAAAAATCATGCAGTTTGCGAAACATTAAAGTTTAAGGATACCTGTGGTGTCTGACGATGTAATAATAGTGTCTGAAAGATCCATACATATATACTAAAATTACCTGCTTCTTCAAATAACTCTTGAGGGGGTGACATCAATATGTTAAATACGTTATATCTAGTCTATTTAATTGCATGCGTGTTAAAAAGATTGTAGAGACATATTATATTTTAAGCTCTCTTGAGTTACATCCCACGTCTGGAGCGGCTATTCTGTCTTGCTTTACTTCCCTCTTTGTTAACTATCTCACAAGTAAATACACAGTAAATAAATTCCCTAATGCTGGAAAATATACAGCAAAAATTAGTGTCACAAAAAATATATTTGTTACTAACCATTATAATATCCATTTGGGAACATATAACCGACAGTTTTAGGGAGTAACAGCAGTTAATAGAACAACCACTCAAACTTCAGTCCTTGGGGTCAAAGAAGACGCTACCCTATCGGATATCTTTCGGCATTCCTCGCGAGATTCCGGTGGTGGAAGCTTTGTCGTCTATTGCTTGTTGACTCTTTGTATGCATCCTGCTGACATCCAGCGTTAAGAGACGCAGTTTAAGTTCAGGCGGAGAGATGTTGCGGAGACCGCAGTCTGCAGCTCGCGGGTCGCGGAATTTACCTAGTATCTCAACATGGTGCTTATGTTTCTTATTATTCGTGTCTTTGGCTGTTGGGTTAGAGGTAAGTATTGTAATGTTTATGTTAGATGTAGTATTCTTTGTTTTCACTGATAATTTCTTCGAAATTGCTTGCTATTCGTATCTAATTGTAGACATTGGAACAGAGGTAGGTATTATAAAATTAAATGGTTTTTCGTTTACGTGTTTCCCCATATTGCTTGCTTTAGTTGAAAATAATGTAATGCTAAATTAATTATAAAAATCACAAATTTTATATTTTTTATAGTTTTAAAAGTGTTTATTCTTAAAGTTTCAGAATCATCGTAGCCAAAGAAGTAGTAAAAAGTTCTAAGTATAACGATGATTAATAATGGAGAATGTTAAAACTTTATGAATGATGTGATATGCAGGCTTTATTGTATTTTGTAGTTTTTGAACTTGTGGCTTAATGCTGTTATAAAATCTAGATTTGTGATAGCATTTGTCCAAACTCTGGGTAAATGTTCGGTTATTTCATTTTACGTCTAGTACAGCATGATTAATGTTAAAAGTGGACGATCTTATGAGCCACAGTTGAAATGTTTTCCATGTTTTATTATGGCTAAATTATTGAACGTATGTAAATTTAGAAAAAGAAAAGCAAGGGCAGAGTGTAAACCTTTTTAGAATAGCTTTAAGTTTAATGAAAGGGGTTTAATTTAATCATAGTGTGCCTGCTTGCAGATGTGAATGCGAGAGTTAAATTTTAAAGAATTGGCGTCCACTTTATACTTGCGTTACCCAAAGAAAATTAAAATGAATATCTCGGAACTAACCTTAATGATAGTTATTCAAACCTCATTAGGAGGCGGTTTCAGTTTACAACAAAAACATTAATCAGTTCATAGTTAAGATACAGGAAAAAATATAAGTTCAAATCAGTTAAAGAATAGATTTTCACTGATAACATATAGTAGAAAATGTACAACGAGGTCGGTGCACAGGAAGTTTGTTGATAAGATAGAGGTGGAATTCAGAGTAGCATTGTACTGTGCTATTAGCAATGTATCAACAGCATGGACAAAAAAACTCGGAAAGAGGTAAATGGATAAATATCAGTTTTTGTTGATAAAACTTGTGTATTTACACATAAGTACAAACTGTACAGGTCACGTGCTCACACTCACCGTAACGTCTCGTCACACTTTGCGTAAATTTCTAATAAATAAACAAAAAAGGGGGAGAGAGTGAAGTCATAATACTTGTTCGGGTTTTCGAACCCAAGTATCTCGTTCTCGAACTCCATGTATGAGAAGAAACATACCCAAGCTGTTGTGTAATGTTACGATAAAATTTCGTCGTTTACCATCTTCCCTGATACGGCGACCTTTAGTTTTGTGGTTTGCAAATTCATCACAGTTGAGTTCAAACACACTAAATTATATTCACAGAGCATTGCATAAATAAGTAATTTTGATATAACACGAATGTATGTACTTTATGAATTTGGAGTATATGTTATAGAATAACTGAATATTACAACTACCAGTAACCTTTTTCGATGACGAGGAACCCACTTTAGACTAATAATGGTTGATGATGACAAAACCTTGTCGAAACGTTGTACATTTGCTGTTATGTTAAACTTATATTAAAGTTTTCTTCATTACCCATTCAAGCCGTCTCCAGCCATTACCAGTAACCTTATCGTATGTAAAATGAATCTTTTTTTTCTTTTAGTGTGCTTAATATCAGGTCAAATTTCAAGATATAATCGCGGCTGAGTAAGGAAACACTTTTTGAAAAATATACATTTAAAAGGTACATCAAACCTCAGGTAGAATAAATAAAATGTAACATAGGCGTTGTCAGGTGTTTTGTTTCTGGGGAGGCGACGTTCCTGAGACATACGTAGGCCAAAGTAAGTCGTGAGTCGGTATTAGTCTGGTACATGGTACGTGCAATTTTCAAGTATATTAAAGAAAATGTTATCAAACTAAAGATATATAAAGTTATTTCGCCACTTTCGCCGGCTATTGTAGCACTAAATTTAATTTACAGTGACCACCAAAATGTATTATTAATGTACAGTATACAGCTGACAGATGGGCCGAGTAAACGTCGTATTGACTTTTTTAAGTTTTATTTAGTGACCGAAACATGAAAAGATCAGGTTGGGTGTGTACAGGAACGTGTGCACTTGTCCCTAACCCGGCGTAATCGTAAGTTGAAGTGTTAGGCCTTGCTCCGCTCTGTGTTGATACAAAGAATTAGTAAAAGCCGATAGGAAATATGTAGAAAAGGTGTGTAGCTGAATAAAATTGTTTGGGGGATAATGTCGTGTTTCATCAAGTTCATTATGGGCTATTTTATCAATAGTTGAAGTTTGGATGCGTTGTTATTTACAGCCGAAATGCGTTTTTAATTTAATTTATTTTAATTTTTACCAAAGTGAAATATGTTTTTAACGAGTTTTTGAACGTCTGAATCTTTATTCTTTATAGAACAAGTGTATGTAATATATGTTGGTAAACTTACTGTAAACTTGTATACTAGTAAATTGTTCGTGTATTTGTTACTCGCATAATAATGGAATATTTCTTCAAGTTTCAGACTTTGTGACTTCGGTTTACTTGCGCTGTCTGTGAACAATTGTATTAATGATGTTAGGGAAACACATAAGTTCAAGAAGTCAATTTAACACACAAATACGATTATCGGCACGACTATATAATACTTCTGATTGTACATCAACACAGCTTCTATTACGTAAGCAAATAAAACGTACTTGCTCTCTGTGAGTGCTCAAGTCGGGTTGCTAAGAGCAAGCAAACCTCGACGTGTAGTGACCCTTGTTGGCGCCAGACCAGGACGTCTCCATTTTGTCCGCTGTCTGCTGAACTCATCATGCTCTTACTTGGACGAGTTGCTATGGCAACATAGCTTCTTTCCTTGGGGAATTGATTCTCGTTAGTTGCTGGTTTATGGTTTTATCTTCATGACACATGTTTCCTAACATTTCATACAAGGAAGTTTTCTTTTTTACTAACCCATTTTTCCACTGAAGTATTTTATCCACCTACACAAGTCTGCGGTCCCTTCTTTTATAACATGTTCGGCAAGTGTCATTTCGTTCAGGTCACTTGGTTGTTTTACTTTAAATGGAAAGATTTTTTTTTTTTTTACAGTTAAAGTGCAAATTTCTATTTCGTGATTGTCCACATAAATACAGTTTGTGTAAATTTTGTAGTCATTATATTAGTGTTGCGTAATGGCAGTTTACTTGGTTTTTAATATTATCATATTTTTTTATCTTACCAAGGAACTTGTGTTGTAGCATATTTAAATACTTTAAATAACATGCCACCACTCTGCGTCTTTAAACTTAAGAGATTCTGTAAGTTTGATAAAAAACAAAGCAGTAACTTTGTACAGTCACAGAATGATACAGCCGATGACTTGTAGTGTTTACCATTTTTTTTTGTTTTTTAAATGATGATGGAATATTAATTATTTACGTGGATTGAACTTGTGTTTAATAAAATAACTTTATTCAATATACCTAAAAAATTGCATGAATACAACCCATTATTACAAGTGTTTTTTTTATGTTCTATATAGGATTATCTGATGATTAATAGTCACTTTGAGGTGAAACTGATAGTTGGAATGTAAAAAAAATATAGCTGAACCAATGTGATGAAAATGATTATATGCGCATCCAGACCGAGTCTATTCGGAATATTGGTACATTTTTCAACATACTTTAACATTAGTACGAAATATTGTTAAACAGAAGTTATTCGACCACTTCAAAAAGACTGATAACTGGAAATATTGTCACTTTTCATTATTTACATTCTTAATTCTCAGAGACTGATAACTGAAAATATTGTCACTTTTCATGATTTACATTGTTATTTCTCAGAGACTGATAACTGAAAATATTGTCACTTTTCATTATTTACATGGTTAAGTAAACTTTTCAGGTGCTGTTAACTTGCTGCCCATCTCACTATACCAGGTTAACCTCTTTCAGGTGCTGTTAATTGACTGCCCATCTCACTATACCAGGTTAATTGAACCTTTCTTAGATCATTTAACATCCAACATCTTTTCATGGAGGAAAATGTTTTTCATCAGGGGTGTAATTATCCTCTGACATTGCATTTAGTTTTTTACAACTGTGTTGACCTACTTTACTGTGGTTTAAAAATATATTACTTCGCTAATATGATAATACTGTCTGATTATAATTTTAGTTATAGGTAAGACGTTGTATTGATCTATAACTATGGGATAAACATGGTTGACCAAAATGTTTAGATGTAATTCGAGTATCATTCATCCCTCTAAGGGAATCAAAGCATCCACACTTGTCAGAGGACGTTTCCCACACCATTACATTATTTCTAACGGATTATACTTTCGGAAATAACACGAGCACAATCAATTGTTTCCTGTGGATATTTTTCATTCTACTGGTTAGGGAAGCCCATAGATGAGTGAAGTCATATAAATGAAGCGAGAAAGGTACGTAATCACAGTAAATAAGTAAATAAAACAATTATTAACAACTGAAAAAATGAAATTGAGAAGAAAAATAAATGATATAGTACACAGAGAGAGGAGAGAATGCTCTAGATCTTAAAGAAAAATAGCAGTTGAGGCCATGTCAAACTATGTGGTATGCGATGTCAATAATAAAAAATTTAACTAAAATTACGTATGTACGCAGGTGGATTGGAGGGAGTTCAGCCGAATCCCCTAATTTTGTGATGTAAATAATGATGCTTGTACAGCTAAGCTTTGCATGCTGATTGTGTTGTCTTTTGATCTCGCAAATTAGAGCCCTTCTTTCAAACATTCTGGCGCTCGACTCGCAATCTGCGGGTCGCGGGTTCGAATCCCCGTCACACCAAACATACTCGCCATTTCAGACGTGGGGGCGTTATAATGTTACGGTCAATCCCACTGGTCGTTGGTAAAAGAGTAGCCCAAGAGTTGGCGGTGGGTGGTGATGACTAGCTGCTTTCCATCTAGTCTTGCACTGCTAAATTAGGGACGGCTAGCGCAGATAGCCCTCGTGTAGCTTTGCGCGAAACTCAAAACAACCAACCAACCAAATCATACATTCTGCGTACGGACCTGAAAATGTGCAAATATTGGCGAATAATTGATCTTTTTTATAAAGTATATTTATAAAAACTTCTCATAATTACGAACTCCTTTAAAAATCCAACTGTATAATGTTTTATAAGTAATGGACACGACAGGCGAGAAGATGCGCGAGAAAGCAAATGCCAAAAACGAAGTTTTTAAGGTTTATCAGCACAAATACTTTCAAAATGGTCGTTCAAAGTTTCACCGAATCAATATCTGTAAAAAATTTAGAAATAACTTGTCTAAGTAATAATGACCAAATGTTATCAGAATTTCCAAATTATCCGTGAAGACATGAATAGTATGTATGCTTTTGAAATCTGATTTTTTTGTATTGTTACAATTTCCTGAAATTCGTAGCTACGTGCACTGTAACAAAAACAAAAAACAGAGGGTTAAAGATAGTGTTTAGTACATACTTGTAGAATCATTCGACAATATGCAACTTGTACAGATAAGTATTTCATTAAGCAATAGATAAACCAAATTTCCGTGTTATTGAAAACGAGGGTATTTATACAATCTGTTAGTTAATCATCTCAATAAACAATGCATAGGAAAGTTGTTAATAGTGTCGTGTTCAGTTCATTTGGTAACTGTTATTACCATTAATATGATATATTTAGTCGAGCTTAAACAAATACAAAATATTGAGAATACCTAATGACACATTACAATTCTATCATCTTTCGTATCACCCCCCCCCCCCCATAAAATACCTAAGATACCATTTTCTTTTATATTTATGAAAAAAAAATATTAAGGCTATCTATTGCCGTCCCTGATTTTGGACTACTGACCAGAGGAAAAGTAGTCAATCAACAAAACCCTACCACCCACGTTAAGGGATTGACTGTCACTCTTATAACGTACCTGCTTAAATTGCAAGGAGTATTTTTGGTATCACACGGACTCTAATCCGATTCTCCAGCTCCAAAATCCAGAGCCCCGGCGTGGCCAGGTGGTTAGGGCGCTCGACTCGTAAGCTGCAGGTTCGAATCCCCGTCACACCAAACATGATCGCCCTTTCAGCCGTGGGAGCGCTATAATGTGACGGTCTATCCCTCTATTTGTTGGTAAAAGAGTAGCCCAAGAGTTGGCGGTGGGTGGTGATGACTAGCTGCCTTCCCTCTAGTCTTACACTGCTAAATTAAGGACGGCTAGCACAGATACCCCTCGTGTAGCTTTGTGCGAATTTCAAAAAACAAATCCAAAGCTCAACCACAGGATCAAATCACATCCATTTAATCTAGAAGGATCTGCTTAGGAAGTATGAAATTAGGATGCGTATGTGTTTCGTGTAGTTAACTCCTCAATTTATTAAAGAAATTTAGACAGATTTAGTAAGAATACCTTATAAATGGGCATTATTATGAGTTTAGAGAAGGGATTTTTCTGCCTTGTATGAAGTCGTTTTCTGATATTTGTAATTAGAATACTATTAATATTGGACAGCGACTAGACCCGATTGTTTTTGTAATTGAATATCCTGTAGAGGTGGACAAGCGACTAGACCCGATTGTTTTAGTAATTGAATATCCTGTAGAGGTGGAAAAGCGACTAGACCCGATTGTTTTTGTAATT
>NW_013670319.1:58437-75186 GCF_000517525.1 Limulus polyphemus
GGTAATGAAGAGAGGTTTGGTGTTAAATTGGGATAGTAACTCTACATATTTTAAATCTAATAATGCTTGGAGACTGCTTGAATGGGTAATGAAGAGAGGTTTGGTGTTAAATTGGGATAGTAACTCTACATATTTTAAATCTAATAATGCTTGGAGACTGCTTGAATGGGTAATGAAGAGAGGTTTGATGTTAAATTGGGATAGTAACTCTACATATTTTAAATCTAATAATGCTTGGAGACTGCTTGAATGGGTAATGAAGAGAGGTTTGATGTTAAATTGGGATAGTAACTCTACATATTTTAAATTTACTAATGCTTGGAGACTGCTTGAATGGGTAATGAAGAGAGGTTTGGTGTTAAATTGGGATAGTAACTCTACATATTTTAAATTTACTAATGCTTGGAGACTGCTTGAATGGGTAGTGAAGAGAGGTTTGGTGTTAAATTGGGATAGTAACTCTACATATTTTAAATCTAATAATGCTTGGAGACTGCTTGAATGGGTAATGAAGAGAGGTTTGATGTTAAATTGGGATAGTAACTCTACATATTTTAAATTTACTAATGCTTGGAGACTAAAATATGTAGAGTTACTATCCCAATTTAACATCAAACCTCTCTTCATTACCCATTCAAGCGGACAAGCGACTAGACCCCGATTGTTTTTGTAATTGAATTCTCTACAAAGATTAACTGTAGCAGTGTCAAGTACTTCTTGTATATCGGCTATTTAATACTTCCTTGATTACTTTGAAAACATTTAAAGCCTAATGCCTGGTTATTGCTGATATATATCATAACGTTTGATGTTTTTAAGACTTTAACATTTCTCTATATGCTTTAATAATGTAGATAATAAAAATAGTCTGATGACCAGATGAGCTTTACTTCATTTTTTCCCCACCTGACAGGAACGTAACAAAGCTCTCATTGATCCTGCACTGCTTGTAATTAAGGGCTTACACGACTCGTCTTTGACGATGGTGTTGTCGTTGTAATATTATGTTAAACACTGTGATGGAGAAATAGCATTTCTTTGAGCCCTACTGCCAGAAGCCTGATTTGTTCTATCCTTTTCTACCCTTAGAGGGCAGATTGTTATCTATAATTCTGGCTAATAGAAATGCATGGAGGTTTCTATGAAAAATAGTTTAACATTTCCCTTGCTAGAAAAGGGTTTAAACAAAGCTGTTGCTTATAAAGTACATATCAAATACTCCAAATCAACGAACACTTACATTGAAATTTGTGCAACACTCGGCAGATAAATACGTTCTAACATAGTTATAATTTTGGAGTTAGAGGGAGCTACAGATCGTATTGGTAAATTTTAAGTTCGGGAAGATGGATCTAGTTAGAATATCTGGAACGTTCTAAGGATGTGATGTAAAGTGCTAATTTATTCCAACACAAGATTATAAGTATGACGCTCTATGAAGTGTTGTGAATGTAGTTAGAAAGTATAGAGTAATTTCAAGATAGAGAGAGAAACAGTTACTTTGTACAAATAAGTTGATTTGTTTTACATTGGTTAACGTCATTTGTAATGAACGCCTAGAGGAAATTTATGGCAGTACAGGTGTTCAAGTCTGTAGAAATATTAAAGGAAGGAGTAAAATAACGTGGACTGAACATGATTTATTTTTACTAGATAATGTTAAGAACTCGCCAAAGTACTATTTTATATTGGTATCAAAAGTAAGGTTATGTGGTGAACGTAAAAAATCAATTGTGAAGATAGTGAACAAGGTCAAGCAGTTAGGCCCAAGAATGATTTCACATAAAATTATTAAGACAAGATCAAGAACAAAAAGATAATGAATTAAAAGGAGACCAGAAAGAACGAGTTACATAATTTAAAAATCAAGAAGAAATTTACAGAAAGTTAAGAAGGTGAAGAAGAAAGAGAAAAAGATAAGACGAAGAAGCGATAGGAAATTCGAAAAAGATAAATTTAGAAGAACATGATAGCAATTTAAGAGAAGAATTAACATAACATGACTGAAGAAAATATGGATGAAATTATTGGAGATGTATAGATCTTATTACAACAAGGCTGTAGTGACACTTGAAAATGTGCGATAAGGCTGTAATGACAAAATTGAGGAAGTCAAAAGCAAACTACAAAAAGGCCTCATTGACGTAAAGAAACACATCATCGAGGATGAAAAGAGTATCTTATGGTTGAAAATAACATCGGTGACAGAATAAAACACATAACATGAATTATTAAATGCAAAGATTAAACTGGCCGTACCTCTTTCTGCATTTGCTTAAGAGTTCCAATTAAAAACATCATCACTTCCAGATACGGAATAATAGAACTTTTTCGATTTATAATTATTACCGCTACAGCTGTGCCATCTGTTACTAACAGACCTTCTTGGATTACTCCAGCTATTACATTACCAAATTCAGTTTTATAACTCAGCTGGCCATTCAACATCAGCTAATTGAGACACCAATATATTATCATGGGGAAGATACCATGATAGTGATACCAGGCTCGATTTTAAATCATTTTTCAGAGCGAATGGGTGGAATAACAAATAACATGCTGTTCATCTTGCTGCACATCTAAAAAGGCCAGCTTTAATAACATTAAGTAACTTTCCTGCTGAGAGCTGTAACAACTACAAAGCATTGGTGGCCGCCTTATCCAACAGGTTCGAAGTGACATCAGAAAGTAGTATTCCAAGTAAAACTCCGAAAGTGTAAGGCGGAAGGAACATAGCTTAGCCGAACTTGTGGGAGACTTAGAAAGGCTTTCTCAGTTATAGTACCTAGATGTTCCTTGTGTAATGATAAATTTGTTGGCATGTGGCCAACTTACATACGTCATAACAGACGAGGATGTGAGGATCAGGAAGCTCTGCAGTTGGTGATGGAACTAGAATCTATTGAAGTTGCAGGTGCACTAATAGTAACAATCTAGAAGTTGCGGGATTATCAAATCTTGCAGTATTGAAAGGTCTACTCTCCCTTCCTTTCCAGCAATAGTCTAGAAGAACTGACAGAATTAATTAGATGGCTACTTAAAAAGAACTGAAGAAATGATATACAAGAGCATATGTATTTTAAGTGTAACTTGAGACACATTGCCAGGAACTGTAGGCTAATGCCTGTATTGAAGAAGAGCTCTAAAAATACTAGAAAGAGGTAACTGTTATAATTGTGGGAAACCAGGCCATTACAGCCGAGACTAAAGAATCAATAGCTGTTATTACGTCGAGGAGAGAGAGAATCCAACCAGATAAATGAAGCTAAATGAAGGCCATCCATGGGCTTGTTGGTGGGAAAACTTGTTTTATACTAAATGACATTGGTTTCACAGCTCCAATCACTCATCTTGATTTGTTAATGAAAGATGGTACATTATCTCCAGGGATGAAGAAAGGAGAGGGATTGACGTGAAAAGTAGATCTACATAAAACTGTAACGAAAGGAAAGTTGGAAGTTACCCTTTCTGTAGGAAGCTTCTCTGTGCCTCACGATGTGTGGGTAATTGACATCAGCGAAGAGTGTATCATTGGAACTGACTTCATGTGGATACTTGGATGTGAGATCGGATAGTTTCTTTGTTTGTGACCAGAAAATCCTTATGCATTAGATGGATATTACTACACTGGAGGTTAAATGTCCATTGTAAACAAGGATACTGCTTATTATACTACCAAGAAATGATATACTCGTATTAGGAGTTAATAACAATAATTCTTCACCTAGTGACTGGATCATAGTTGAACAACTTACTCTAGTATGTCATGAGGGTTGGTGATTAGAAGATGTGAAAAATAAATGTTACACATAACTATACCAACACTAGAAACCGGTTTTCGATACCCGTGATGGGCAGAACACAGATAGCCCATTGTGTATCTTTGTGCTTAAGTACAAACAAACATAACTTTACTCAAAAAAAGACTTAACTTGCATCGTGGTGAAGAGAAAGGTAGCTATGGCGTAAGTGCTAATAAAACTGGATTCCATCGAGTTGACATACTTTCATTGTGGTGAAGAGAAAGGTAGCTATGGCGTAAGTGCTAATAAAACTGGATTCCATCGAGTTGACATGGTACAGTTTAGCAATTCTCATCATGAGAAATGGCAAACTCCGAAGTTGATTAGGTGTTCAGAGAAGAGATGGTTCAAGCTAAAGGGCATCAAACGTGATCGACTTTTGGAGTGCATTAGTGAGTGAATGACCAATTGTACAAGTCCATGGAAAGTCTTGTCAGTGAAACTTCAGCCTGCTGAGGAACCCAGAGTTCCTGACGAGATTTTTCCCATAGGATCCTCAAGGATGGAGTCGCCAGTGAATTCACCCAGTAAGACCTCCCCCCCCCCCTCAAACTACAGAATGCCCAGTGATAACAAGAGTCAAGACACCTTCCCATTCGTATACCATGGGCGTCGGAAGAGAAAACCACCAAAAACGACTTCGTGAATAGACAAATTAATGAAGTTTTTTGTTTTTTTTGTATTAGGAAGGAGACAGTGTTATGAGCTAACTTTTTAAGTTTTAATGTACAAGTTAGCTAGAGGAAGCTGCGGGTCATAATGATACTGTTAAGTTCGCTAAGTTAATATAGGCCTAGATATAACATCTGGAACATTCTAAGAATGTGACCTAATGTTCTAGTATATTCTAACACAGATTATAAGTAAGACGTTCCGTGAAGCGTCGCGAGGTTATTTAGAGAGTGTAGAGTGATTTCAATGTAGTCAATCAACGTATTAGCTATGCCTTTACTTTTTACAAGTAAGCTGATTTGTTTTACTTTAGTTTACGTCGTTTGTAATGTAAGTTTACAACAAATTTATGACAGCACAAATGTTCAAGTTTGTAGAAACGTTAAAAAAGTAAATATAATAATTTTATTTTCGATAGTTGAAGTGGCTGTTGCATTATTTTCTCCAGATAATATAAAGAAACCGATAACGAGAACATTACCCAATATGTAGCATGAATGTTTGATTTACACAAGATCTTAGCTGTTTAGTTTTTAACACATGGAGCTGACATTTTTCTCTAAAATTCGTTTCCGAACATAAGAAATATTTATATATCGTGTCACAGTAAAACGACAATTAAAGCCTAACGAAATATTTTTATATCGTGTCACAGTAAAACGGCAATTAAAGCCTAACGAAATATTTATATATATCGTGTCACAGTAAAACGGCAATTAAAGCCTAACGAAATATTTATATATATCGTGTCACAGTAAAACGGCAATTAAAGCCTAACGAAATATTTATATATATCGTGTCACAGTAAAACGGCAATTAAAGCCTAACGAAATATTTATATATCGTGTCACAGTAAAACGGCAATTAAAGCCTAACGAAATATTTATATATCGTGTCACAGTAAAACGGCAATTAAAGCCTAACTTAAATACTTTTTTTTTCTATGCTTATAATAAATTCGTGCACTGTTCAGGTTGTCACCGTTTGGCGACCTTGAACCTAGAATCAATATGCATTGAGTAAGACGTATACAAAGGATGCAGCACCCGTTTTCTGTCATTAGGTCGGGGGTCAAAAGTCTTGAAAATGATAATTAATTATGCTGTAAACATGGTTACGAACACCATGCACTTTCTTACTAAAACGGTGCGGGGTCGTCGCCGGGGTTGGATTGGAGGGGGTGCGAACATATTTTGTTTTGGACCACAAATAAACATTAGTTCCACCTAAAACTAAACTAATAACATCAACTCAACTATAACGCATTCAAACGTCCCGAACGGCTAGCGGTCCCTTCAGTTAGTTCAATGTGAATTAGCAGGTACCATAGCCTGAATAAATCCTCCAAGGTTTTATTTACGTTAGTGCAACTTTTCAGGAAGCTGTGGCTATTTATTCACGCCTACATGCACTTCTAACTTGTTCGATAACGTACGATATACGATCCTTAAGCTAAATGATTAAAATAACGTCTAGAGTATGTCTACCATATTATAATAAGGTGAAAAATAGTTATACAAATTATTTAAGTACGTATAATTGTGACATACACAAACTTCTGTTAAGTAAAGAGTATCGTGTCCAATTTATTTTTGAAACTTGTATGAATATTTATTTTAACAAGTCCACCATCACGTCATAACACGTGCAGTTTTACACGTGGGTGTATATGTGTAGATATGCACATACCTAAAAAAAGATGCACCATGAACCGAAACTAACCCCATAAGAAAATACTGGTGAAGCCCATGCAGTGATACTTGTTTACGTGTTATGCTGGAGGTGTTTTCTTTCTCCATCCAAGCCAGGGCGTTTCGACGTGACTGGAATAAAATTCTCAGGATGTGGTTCTCTATTAATTGCGTGGGTAATTCAATAAGCTCAGTGCGTTTGCTGTAAGATTGTTTACGATAAGAACATTTTGTTGGTTTAGTCATCGTCGGCAGTTTTTTTGTTTTTAGATGTTAATAGACGGAGGGCAGACTTTCTTCGGAGTACTTTTTCAAGGAGTATTATATTTTAGCATGCATAACATTAAGGACGCGGATAATTACTCGTAAAACCAGCAAAGGCTTCATTTCTTAGTTGATTTTTCATAAATTTTCTATTAAATTATTTAAAGTAAAATTAATTAAAAGTAATAAATATAAGTGTAATCTATATGAACATGGATATCTTTGAATGCTATACAATTCTTGGAAACTTCCGTGATAAATAGCAATTGCTCTGGAAAAATCAGTAACTCGTTTTACTAAAAATCAAATTCTCTCTTTTTTTAAGTCGTCCTTCTAAAAATCCCTCTTTTATTAGAATTCGTTTTAATAACCCCCCATTTTTTCGGTCTCGTTAAAAAAAATCGAACTAGTCTGTCAGTATTTTCAGAAACTCTAGGTTTTAACTGAATATCACATCAAATCAGCATTAAACAATTATATAACTAGAAAATTGTGAAATTAATGAAATATGGTTGGGAGCCTGATATTGATCAGTTAACCCTTCAACAGTTGGATATATGTACCGCAGTATTGTAGAAATCAGATTTTTTGAGAATGTCATTGTACAAATGTATGACATAAATTGTATTTTTCAAAGTCTGGTATTTTAAATTTTTAAAGCAAAAAGGTAAAAATGTTTTATTACAACGTTACAGTTGATACTGGAATATTTGAGTTGTTGCAATGAAGCCTAGTTTGTTTGTGTAAGTTTTATTATTCGTGAGAACAGAGCCACGTGTCGACAAAAATCGATGCAAGTGGAGACAGTGTTATCAGGTGGACGCAGAATGTAAAACATCAATATTAAGCTCATATGCAGCTTGTAACTTTGCAATTAGTTGCACAAGTATTCTAGTACGTGGAAAAACATAAAGATAGATACACAGACATGCTCTTCCAAGTGATGATTTTGTCAAGATAAAGATCGCTGAAACACGGAGGTGAGTTGGTCATAGAATCAACTAACTGTCCAGTGAACCTTCATATGCAGATTAGGTAACCTACGTTTACAGTATTTCCAGAAAAAGTACTTGGCAGATTAATTATAGATCAGAAAATGAGTTATTTTTTAAAAGTCCATATTAAACGTTGATTTTTTTTTTCAAGTTACTTTCAAAAAAATACGTGATTAAAGATTCGCTGCTGATCTATGTTTGAAATTGTTTCTGTATTAGGCCTATAGTGGAATCGAATCCAGCAAATAACTGATTATAAACTTACTCGAAAGTAATTAGGCTTAAAGTAAAGTTTTGGATAAATTGTAGTGTAAGACTTTTTGTCACGGTAGCCTGATTAAATTTGACCGAGTTTTGCTGATAACATTTAAGTAAAGAACTACATTGTTCGTTAATAATTATGAACATTATTTTAGATAAGATCGGGGACTGAACCACTTTATAAACACGTGTCACAAAATAGGTGTATGTCTAGTGTTATAATAATAATAATTCATTAATTGAATCATACGATTCATCTTTTGTTAACTTCCAATTTGTGAACTTGCAGTTATAGTTGATTTAGGCATAAGATACTAGTCGTGACTAGTAAATTCTGATATACACTTTTTTTTTCATATCTGGTCATTGTTACATGCTTGGATGACCGACGTATAACTACTTGTTCAACGGTTAATTTTGGTTAATATATAACAAAAATGAATTTATAAATATATGTCTAGTTCAAAACAAATCCAGCAAATCCAACAATTGAGGTGATAGTCAAATGATTACTAAATGGTCTTACCGTTTTTTGTTGTTGTTAGAATGAAGAGAGTTGAAATTACGACTTGACGAAGTGAAGTTAGGCTTCTTTTTCATACAAAGCTGCTTCCTTATTGACGTTTTGTATATTTTTGATACACAAATTTCGCACGGGATATTAAGACGACAAACTAGCTACAGTTAAACACAATTCTACTTTCACCTCTGTTTGTTTTCAATTGTAATTTCATGTGAATCAGAAGAAAATTCTGGTTAATTCATGTTTTCACTAACCCTACATTCGAGGTATCTCCAGTCTTAAAATTTACCATAAATCTTGGCAAATGTACTTATAGAAAACTGGATTTAGCCACCAAGAAAATGGCTAACGAAGTCTTGTAATTTGTAATTACGCTCCTTCCTATCTAATATCGAAAAAAAAAAGTACCGGCGTCGATATGAATTTCCTAGGTATACTTTACTCTGAATCCAGTGTAATAAAACAAAGCACGAACGATCTATCAATGATCTAAATTTTGCCTATAACGAAGTCTAAAGAGGTTAATTTTATTGTATAGATCATAATTTAGGCCACATTTGGAGTATTGTGTTCAGTCTTAGGCTGCTAACCTTAAAAGGGGATTTGAATTCACAGGAGGGTTACTAGAATGAAAAGCTTGTCATACGAAGAGAGTTTAAGATCTCTGAAATTTTCTCTCGGAAAAAAAAGCGTTATAGGGGATCTGATTGAGGTATTTAAGATTGTTAAATTGATAGTTTTGATGCATCATTTTTTTTGTTTTTCATAACAAATGAAGATGGGTTAAAAAGAACAAATATACACTACGAATCGTCTTCAGTTACGAAAGCTTTATTTTTCTTACAGGGTGATTGGCGTTTGAAATGGGTTGCCTTGAGATGTGGTGGTGAATATAGTTAAAGTAGTATAAGAGAAGGCTTGATAGATATCTGAAAGATAAGGGCTGGTTTTTTGGTGTTTTTTTTTACTTTAAAGCTTGGTCTATTAGATGGGACGGCGTAGATGGACCAACAGGTATTTTGTTGTCTTTAAATTGTGTGTATATATGTGTGTGTAAGACAAAACATTAGAATGTTGTAATCTTTGTTGTTATTTTTTCCCCTTTGTTAATTTCTTCGACTGTTTCATGATTTCAAAAGTCGCTCTTCAGGATATAATTTTAGACATTTTTAGTTTCCTTTTTGTGATTCTCAATTATAATTTCTACGGATGTGTAAAGTCAGTTAGAACTGTAAAACCGCAGAAGCTATAACTAAGAATCATCTCTTGAAGAGTGTCCTTTGAAGTCATGAAACCAGTCGAAGTAATTGATAAAGGAGAAAAAAAAAGAGAAGAGTATGACATTCTAGTGTTTTATTATTATTATTATTATTCGTATCCACAGGTGAGAGCTATTTGTGTGTTATATATGTGTAAATACTTCAATAAAAGTGTTGTATTATACATTTATTGTTCCTGTTCTTTGTGATCAATTAAATTGTACAAGTTAGATGTGGATGGTGTAGAGCGCAATGATGTTTCGTATATATTTTTTAATGCTAGTACAGTGCTATAAACAGTTGCAATAATCATCAGTGTTCAATAGTTGTCAAGTCTTAATTGTTCTCAAATTAGCCCATTCTCACTGACAACCTGGCTGCTTGTTGCATGTATTTTTTTTAACTGTAGAGTTCCTTGGGACTTGGTATTTTTACATGAAGTCTTGTTGGGGAACTTCATCTAGTCTAGGACTGGGTGCTTTATAACATCTGAGCTACCTATTCAAGTGCCTATTCACGTAAAACATGCCCTAATAGTCAGACTTGACATACGATCATTATTCAGCAGTCACTGTTCATTGTGCCACAAAATGTATTACATATAGTCATCCATTTTTGTGCCAAAATTACTGGCATACATGCGACAAGTGAAAGTTTAAAATCTTTAAATGTGAGGTGGGAAATTGCCATTGTGTTCCAAGTTGTGTAATTGTATGAATACCTCCACTAAGATTGTGAAACCAGACGAAGGCAGAAAAGCCCTCCAGATGTGGCTTGTGATACGTTATATCAAGAAACCCGTGTTCCATATTTCTGCCATCTAGTATTACGGAAGCCGAGACTGTGTCCTCTGTAGTGATGTGTGCCTTTTCCTCCACATACTATACGTGAAAAGTATGTTTGTTTCTTATTTGGACCTCACAGTAATATGCGTCACTTTGTCCTACAGTTCTTCCCTCTCAGCTTTGCCTTCCGTTTACATACAAAGAACTTGGTTAGTATTGTCGTATTCTCATGTGCTAGATAACATGGTACTCGTGCGATGAGATGAATACTCGTTCTGACATTCATTGCATGTTCGCTTATGCATGTCAAAGATATCTGTACGCGTACTCTCATTGCTGGAATATTCACTGTGAACTTAGTGAATGTTTTGTCTTTTGGTTCAGACTAGTACTGTTAAGGAAACAAAGTATTGCTCCTCTGACGACACTGAGAGACACTTCTTACTAATTTTATAAAATAAAAACATCTATATTTGACACTTAACATGTTCAAGAACACAGAGTAAACGACTAGTTTCGGTTTGTATATAAGGATGATGCTATGTGCCTTGATAACAGTAAACGAAATAAAACTGTACACCAGTCTTGTATAGGGCCACGTATTTGGAAGGCTGTGACACTTTTGATTCATATTCCTTGTTGCCTATTGCAATGTTCCCTTGGTTTCACTGCTCTTCCTGAATTTTTTCACCATACTTTGAGTTTGAAACTTTTTAAACAGCTTTTATTGGAAAAGACTGGGAAAAAAATAAGAATTTATTATTGTCAGAGCTTCTTCAAATTCAGACAGCGAATGAGCTTCTTTTGATGTTGAACTTCCTTCATGAAAGAGGGGAAGAGTTGATGGAAGTTTTGATTCTGAATAATATCAGCCCTAAGCACAAGTCGAGGATCACGGAGATTTCTGGCATAAAAACAGTTCATTGTTTGCTTCATTGCACTTTACAGTAGTGGAGTCTGTTGTATCCATTACGATGTTTTTTATCTGTATAGTATTGGTGGTAGTGACTTGCTTCTCTAATTGATTGCATTTTGCTGGTATCCTGTTTATTCGTTGCAGCCTCTTGAGTGTGTGCCATTAGCAGGGTTGGGATATTAGATAATTATTGCACTTGATCTGGTTGCAGCATCACTCCAGTGTGTGTGTGTGTAATTATGATTGACATGTCGCTGGTATCCTGTTTTTTCGTTGCAGCCCCTCTCCAGCGTGCGTCATTAGTAGGGTTAAGATTCTGAAGTGTTTAACATTTGATTTCTTCTCCTTAAAATTCTTGACCACTGTTTTCAAGTCAGTTTGACCTCAATACGTGTATTTTCATACTGGGAACTGGAAGGGGCATGATTTATAGCACAAACATGATACAATTCAAGGAAATGTCTCTTTGACTCGTTATTCAAGGTTAGTTTAATGCTAAATCGTCATACTGATCAGCCTTTAGTATTTTTTTCTTTTGTTTCAGCTCAGAAGCAAAGGTACAGAAAAATAAACTCTAATCATATTTACAGAAATCTTGTTTGTGCTAGAGCCTAAAGTTTACAAGGATTTTACCTACTCTCTGGACATTACTCACGCATTCTGAACTAATAATTTACTGTTTTTATTTTTTCACCATAATATTAGACAACAAAGAACAATTTGGTCTTTCAGATCTGCACTATAAGAAAAAATGGAATTTTAAACCCGACCTTTATTTTTCAGGAAATTGCCTGTCATTATGCTAGCGTGTTGGTCTCCACTACTGCCGACGGCAGACGTAACCTGGAGGTGCTGTTTTTGTTTTGTTTTTATTTTGTGTATAATTAAATGAGTAAATCATCATTTCGATTCAGCATTTGTTTCAGCAGATGTTTTGAACAACTTCCGAGTGCTTTTGTTCTTCATATTTGTCTAGTTTCATCATCAGGAGAATATCTTTTAGTCAGACTGTTTGGCGCTTTCACCTTTCATTCCAAAAAAGGTTTATTTATGAGCTTGTTATATTTCGAGTAGAGGCACTAGTGGCTACCTTATAACTCTGTGTGTAAATCTATTTTACTCGGTGTTCTTGGTATAATATCTAGCACTCATTAGGTTATCACGAATATATAAAAAAAAGTGCATATGCTACATACCAGACTGTTTTTACCACACATTTAAAAAACAGGTCATGTATTCATAGTTTTAATTTTATGGTAAAAACATAAGTTGTGAATGCTGTAACGTTATTATTACTTTTTTGTATCACCCATACTTGTTCGTAATTTATATTTATTTTGATATTTAAACCAACATCTTGACTCCAGATAAATTACATTTCTAAGTAGGTTGAAATAAGACGTCGTATCTTTTAAAATTAGAGACAGTATATCAAATATAATTCATACTGAAAGTAAATGTGATTTTCTTTCGTATGTATAATGAATCAATTAGTTTACAAGCATCTGGTGTTAATATTTTTTAAGTCGAAGTAAACTCAAATGTTATGCACAAAACAACTTTTAACAACAATTCTAATGATAAACAAGAAGGAATCCTCAATAACCGCGGAATTTAATTCTTTTAAGTGGGATTAGAGTAAATTAATCTGAGACCCCCCCATTTGTTAGCTACATTTTGTGCACCAGCAATATCAAGCGTGGGGCGCGCATATACCCAACTCGATTTTAAATCATCTTGGGTAGGATTAGAGTAAATTAATCTGAGACTTTGGGTATGGTAAAACACATCACTCGAAAGGGTTTGACCTCCGGCGTTCAAAACTTTAATTAGATCTCAAATCAGTTAAGAGATGAGCTAAAAGTTTGTACTTGAAAAACTCAGCCGTTCTATGAGCCGCTATGCCGCGACTAACAATTAGCACACAGGATCACACATCGGTCTTTATCTATTTTAGGTACTGTAATTAAACTTTTCAATGACTTGTTATTGAAACTGAAACTAATCTTTTGTTGGTAACACGTGTAAGAATCCGAAATGTTATTGTTAGTCACTGAATCTTATTTTATTAGATACCACTATTTCAGCAGTATTTAAGGCCATCGTGAGCCGATACGCAAACTTTATCCCAGATCAGAGGCCTATAAATTCTTTAAAATGTTCAGTTAGGGAATAATTTTTCTTCAATGTACTTGTTTATTACCCTTTGTGTTAGCTTAAGAACAAAAATTTCACCCTCTTATTTTTTTCGATAGCGTAGAAATTAATCAATGTTTTTTGATCTAAATCATATTTACGTGTTCCATAATTAAAGTATGCTCTATAATTTTTTAATTTTTACTTTCATTAACAGCATTGGTTAGTATATTCAATATATTATTTTTTGTTGTTATACCTGTTTTATTGAAATTGTTTTGCATTGTTAGCTAACCTAAACCTGCTAAGCCGGCCAAACCTCGTGAGATATTATAAGGGGTTTCGACGGAAAATGCCGCTAATAATGAGGGTACCCAAATGATGAAACAATTCATTCTAATCTTTATAAGAAAATAGTTTTTTTTTATTAGCTGTCTCATTGGTAGATTAACTTTAGTTTCGTTCTCAGTAGTTTGCTCTGATATGAAGTTGATATTTATTTAAAATAATGCTAGTACACAAATATTCACTGGAGTTGCAGTTGGATTAAACAATTTTCGAAACGTAGCTTGTTGATATATTTAATGTGGTAGAAGTTTAAAAGTGCGGACTTAGTAGACGTTTAGTTTTCATTAGCTTACATAAGCATTTCATTTAAGAAATACAGTTAATACTTTGTAGGTGGCGTTTGCTAGGAAAGGAGTTTCAAATGTCCTTGTGTAAGTATCAGAAAAATAAAAACTTTTGGCATACAGGAAATATATCGGCGGGATGTTTCGGCGAATAGTGTAATATATACTTTATAAAACATCCTTTAAAGTGCCGAATTTTAATGTTCGTTCTGTAAACAAAATCTTCAGTATACTACACCCGATTCACTTATTATTGTTGTGTGTATGTATATAAAAGATTGAAATGGTTAAAGAAAATATTGTTAAAACTATTTCCATCATGTATCAATATTCAGGGCCTTATTATGTTAATATATTTATCTTCCCTTAAAAACGAAAGTCTCGTGAATGTGTTTTTCGGAATGGTTTCATTACATAGAAAATTAAATTGAACTGGCCGATTACACTTAAAACACACACACACACACACTTTCATTTTGTAATGAGTTTTATCTGTGGATTTTTCAAACCTGAGTAGAATCGTGGGGAACAAGATGTTCATTGCTACTGAGACATTCTTTTTAGGGTAATGCCTCATGGTCTTAATTACAAACTGAAATAAATAAGTACAGCATTGTGTGTGTATGTTGGTACTTGTATCATTCTTATAAAATTTTCCAATATGAAAGAGAATGCCTTCACAATCAACGAGATGGTGGGATGATATATAATATTGTGTATAAATACTGTTTTAAACCATACAAATACGACGTAGTTGAAAATTTCAAGGAACAATATGCGAGGACAGTCGACTAAGCGTACGTGTACCTTGAGAACTGTACGTCTCGCGAGGTTTTATAACAGTACAAGGGTGATTTTTTTTCTTTCAAAAAAATGACATGCAGTACGTCACGAAAATTTTTTTTGAAATAATTCATAATCATCGTTGGATATTACTTTAGGGATCAGGATGGAAAGGTTTAAGATGATATCTGTGAGATCAACGTTTTTGACCCTTTGTGTTACACAGAAATACCGGCTTTGCACGAAAAGGACCATATGGTATGGATTCACCAAAATAAGGCTTCTAGTCATACGTTATGTTCAAGCGTCAAATATCTTAAATAACAAGAGAATGAAAAGGCTATTCGTGATATTCTATACGAAGACATAGACGGCCAATTAGTTGGACATAGCACCTATTGATTTCTTTGCGATTGAACTGTTGAAACGGGTGGTGGGAAACCGTCTTCCTTGTAAACTGTATGGAGTATAAAAATCCAGCAAGGAGGAGTGGTATGCTTTGGACATGTCAGTCTTAAGCTGGAACCTTTTGCGATGGAAAGTACGCTGCAGGGCTATTGTCAAAGTCACGGTCCTCAAATAGTACATGACCGGACTTGGCGACATGGATTTTAACGATGTGGAGAGGCTTCACAGTCGTTTTACTGCATTGCATTCAATCCTCTGTAAATATTTTTCCGAGTTAATAACCATAATTCGAAATTTGGAACAGTCATCGTATGATGATAGTCTTGCAAATGTCGGCTAGTTCAAGCTCATTCCGTGCTTGAAGAATAATTTTTACATTTATTTGAAGTATTTCACTAATTTACTTGTTCTGAATTGGAGCTTATTACCTCTGTGTATTAGTCATATTTAATCTCCTTTTTATGACTGCCATATACTTTATAACTCTTCCTTAGTAATCATTGTACACAATTTCATGTTACATTTAACGTTTAAATTTTACATTTGCTAATCTAACTTAAATAAATCCTAATGACTAAAGTATTTTCTTGAACTTATTTCTGCACAAAGTAAATTTTCCATTACATTTATCACTAATCCAAGACGATTCGTTTTGAACGCTGAATAACTTTAGGGTAAGTGAACATCTACTTGAGTAGCCGCAGGTATTTGTTAACATTACTTGTGTAGTTTTATGTCTGTCGGTTTCACTAAACCAAATTTATTTTGATTTATAATTCACCTTGTTAACCTGTTTAAAATACTCCGAGAGACGTTTGACCTTGCAACCCCTGTTTTTCACATGTAAAGACCCCCCCCCCCAGTGGCACAGCGGTATGTCTGCAGACTTACAACGCTAGAAACCGGGTTTCGATACCCGTGGTGGGCAGAGCACAGATAGCCCATTGTGTAGCTTTTTGCTTAACTTCAAACAAACAAACAAATCAAGTGTAAAATTTAACTGGACCTATTTTGAGACTTTAACAAAGAAAACCACATGTCGCGCACTGCCTTGAAATGTAGTATTTTAAATAGAATAAAATAATATGAAAACTAACAATTAGGGGAGAAAAAGACAATGCTAAAATGAATACGTAAAAGCATTAAAACTGCAAGTTAAATTCCATTTATGACTTTTAAAGAGTTGCTCAATGCCTAATGAATATTTGTACACTTTGCAAAAGCTGGTGCTCATAAGGGGAGAAAGTAAAGACCGGACAAATGTAAAATACAATGTATTCATAGAAGTAGTCGAGGGAGGGGGGCTATCAGGCTTTAGTTACCCACCTGAAAATTTCAAAGATCACTCTAGCTTATATTTTTTTGCAACACAAATCAACAAGTAATCTCTTCACCACCCACCCCGAAACATGTTTTTCTGGCTACGACACTAACAGCGTTTAAAAAAAGAAAGTATTAAAAGAGGCTGTGATGATGATGATGATGACAAAACCTTGTTGAAACGTCGTATATTTGTGTTATGTTAAAGTTTTCTTTATTACCCATTCAAGCAGTCTCCAAGCATTAGTAAATTTAACCTCTACAGGATATTCAATTACAAAAACAATCAAGTCTAGTCGCT
>NW_013670319.1:76116-84312 GCF_000517525.1 Limulus polyphemus
TGCGTATGACTAAAGAGCAGTACTTCACAGAAAAAAAAAATGATAGAAAACGTTCACTTTTTTCTCTTATTTTTTTTCCAATGAGGTAAGAATACTACGATTAGTAATTACTAGCACAGACAGCCACCTGTAGGGCGGTTTTTCTGCTAATAATAGTAATAAATATAAACCATCATAATAAGCTGGGTCTCTTACTAGTCTCCCAAGAGGGAATGGCAGTTTGACAGCGGTTCTATATACAAGTTTAAAAACGTAGTCACTGTATCAATTGTGATAAATATGTAACAATAACCATTTCTTTTTAGCTATGTGAATTTCTCTGCCACAAATATACTGAACTGATTGTTAGACCAAATAACTGCTTATGATAAAATAAGACGTTTACAAACACGAATAATATTCTGAAGTGAGTGTTGATGGGAAACTTGGATATTCATGCATGCAGCAGAGTTAATTGTAAAATCGGTCTCCGGTTTAACATTCTAAAAAAAAAAAGAGATGACATCATCGTGTGTCACCCTGTAGGCGGTAATTGGGGTGCACGTGCATGGGAGTAAACTCGTGTACATACATATTCCATGTGGCTTCTTTCACGGAGCCATTTCAGAAACTTCCGGTTTTTTATATTTTTTTTATTCTCATTATAACTAACTTTATACTAAACCTTGGGGCTGTAAGTCTAAAAAATATATACTATAACCCAACATAAAATGCTCGTTTTGTTTTTGCGCAAATATGGCTTTTGAAAGGTCATAAGCTTATTGTAAACAAACTGGTGTGTGTGAACTGTTGATAAACGTAACTCGATGATGTAACTTAAACTCTGGGAACCTTTTAGAATTTTGCAGAAACTAAACGCTAGGTGGGCGTTTTTTTATTTTTCTTATTTTTTCTTCTGCTTCTAGGGTACTGTGTGTGTGTGTGTGTGTGTATAAAGTGCCTGTTAACACCAGCTGAAATAATTTGAGATTAAAAATATTACTTTATTTAAAAAGAAGCAACATTGAAAGTAGAAAACGGATACCAAATGGAACAAACCTACTTCTAAAATACTAAATAACTTCTTAGAAAAAAAACCCAATAAAATCTGAAGTGAGGACTAAGTTATTTCCATACTATGTAATTAGATCAATAATAAGTACAGATAAATGAATTAGTTTCAATCTTTTCCTTTGTAGCTAAGTGTATTACTAGTGTTGTTAGGTAGGAATTGGCAATTCACCCTATTATACTCAACTTCTGCTGAGCAATATAGATTTTAAGTGTGACACACAGCACCTTCCTCATTATTATAAGCCTTTGTAACCCACGTTGTCTTAGTTCGGTTACTAGTATTTACTATTAAGTTTACATGAAAGTTAGAGCTCAAATTCCAGAACATTCTAGGAACAGTTTGAAAAAAAAAAAAGATAGGAGTCAATGAGCAACTTCAGCTCCCCTTTCCGTACGTCTATGGTTTTAATTTTTATTTATAAAAGCGCTTCCAAAATATTAATAAATTATCTTAGGCACTCGAATAAGTACCCAAAGGTAGTAACTGGTATATTTAACATGATAAAGAAAGAGAGCGTAAAACATGCATTTCAATATGTACGTGACTTCTAATTGGCCATCAATAAAAACAAATGAGACGGGGATCTGAAGAAATCAAAAGTGTTGGCGATAAGAGCCCTTGAACAGGTTTCCTGGAATTAAAAGAGGACCATACTTGACCAGATGAAATGCGAGATCAAACAAGACCTCACAGCAGAGTTTCTTCAAAGCGACTTTGAAAAATGCCGATGTTATGTGACGTAAGTTTTCAGTGTTATGAAAGAACAAGATAAAACTACAACAGTTCTAATGAAACATGTTATCTTCACTCCATTTGAATAGATTACCCAAGTCTATAAATTAGTTCATTTTCGATTTGCTGCTTTTGAAATGAGGAAGAACAGGGATAAAATTTGGATGGGGCAAAAAGTGGTGACGAGTATGATAAAATGTTGACGGTTTGTAGAGTTTAGCATCACGCTTCTTAGTATAATTATTTTTCACGATCACAGATGCGTCATTAGTTATAGGAACCCAAAAGTAATAGCAGTAATTAAAAGATGAACATAATAACGTACGTGGCTTATTTCATCACGATCGATAATGGGATTTCTGTCTAGACGTTGATGTACTTTTTCTAATCTAGATAACTTAAATTTTCATTTAAACAAACAAGAGGTGACTTATACTGCAAATAAAAGAAAAGAAATATTTTAATGTTCGCAACGTTTCGAACCAGAGCGTCCTCTGGTGATTTTAAACTTTGAAATGAAAGGTGTTTCACACCGTAAAAGGTTATCAAACATAGAACTTTCGAAATAAGCTTGACTACAGATTTGCGGAAACCTCACGTGATTGAGGATATTAGTATTTGAGGTTTTTAAATGTGTTTAAAAGTTTTTGAAAAATAATAGGTAAACAGGGTGCTATGCGTTTTTGCGAGGCAACAAAGTCAGGTTTCTGAAGTTTGTACTTTTACACACCAGAGTACTGTTTAATATTCAAAGATTAATGACGAAAAAGTGTGTGCACGTATGCGTAAAGAAAGGATACACGTGTGCAAGTACTTAGGTATGTATTTAATATATCCTGTGTGCGTATGTGCATTTTTTGTGGTATAAGGTTCCTCTCTCTCTCTCTCCTTTTCTTTTGTTTCGATTTAATTGTTCCACGGCAAGCTTTGTCCGACTTCTGTATTCTTCTTGTGGCCATCAATTTTGTGTCATATAAAACAGCGTTAAGCGATGATCAAATGTTAATGTTGAAAACTGAAGTGTTGACAATGAACATGGTTGCTGTGTGTGTAAACAGGTCTTACCGCTAATAAATATGATTTTATGCCACACAAAACTTAATATTTTTGTAACTAAGTTTATCCGCTATAATAATAATATATATAAATGCGGTGAAATTAACATAATTGAAAGTCTGAAACTCGACTGACCTTTCTTGGATGTATAATAATCCAAGAGACATACTGAAGCTTATTGTGAAATAAACCATCTATTTCTATTTTTCACGATAAATGTAATTGAAGGATTTTTTTTTTCTCTCAGTGTTACCACACTTGAAATGATTTTGTAAACGAGCAACCACAATGTATGCATTGCTAGACTTACTAAATACTTAAACCTATTGTGGCAAGCGTGCTGTGCTTTGAACAAAGAGTCTGTCATATAATAAGGGTTCTTAGCATGACTGCCTTTGTTGGAAAGTGCAGGGAGGGGGGAAGAGAGAAAAAAGTTAAGTCAACTCAATCTGACATGCTTGTAAATAATAGTGGATGTAAACTAACTTGAAAAAAGGTGGGGGGCACGTCCCCTCTTCTGTACCATGTGTTAGGCGCCTATGGTTCTTAGAACTAATGTATGACACATTTATACGCGTACAGAAGATAAATGTTGTTTGTATTATAATTAGCAATTGATAGAGCAAAAAGGTGTCGGGAGGTTTATATCTACATTAAGGACAGTTAATGGAGTAAGAAGATGCATGGGGAGTTGTATTTACATTAGACGAAGCTAGTGGAGTAAGAAGATGCATGGGGAGTTGTATTTACATTAGCGAAGCTAGTGGAGTAAGAAGATGCATGGGGAGTTGTATTTACATTAGGCGAAGCTAGTGGAGTAAGAAGATGCATGGGGAGTTGTATTTACATTAGGCGAAGCTAGTGGAGTAAGAAGATGCATGGGGAGTTGTATTTACATTAGGCGAAGCCAGTGGAGTAAGAAGATGCATGGGGAGTTATCTACATTAGAGGCAGCTGGTGGAGTAAGCTGAGTTGTGCCGACATTTTTGACGTAGTGGAGAACCAATTTATCTATCAACTGACCTCAAAGCTGTAAAAGTGATGACCCACAAACAACTTGCTAGCTTTTATAGTTGAACTGTGCCGCCTAACCGTAATGGTTTATCTAATCATGGCTGCTACTGATCAAGATTCTATTAGATAAGTTCATAGAGGGCGTCCCAAGCGAGATTTATGTGAAACCACATGGATGTTAAGGACGTTTACATCATAAAGGATGTCAGTTCTTTGGCAACTAGACTTAAGTGATCACTTAAAGCTGGTTAGGAGAGAGAGAGAGAACCCCACATAAGTAGTTGGAGAGGATCCGCTCCTGGCAGAACGACCTTCAGAAGTGCCTCCAGTTTGATAGGATTCTGCTCACTCCAAGCTTCCTAGCCAGAAGCATCTCCTGGTGTTTTTGTGCAACCATATTGGATACCAGTGCAAAAGTTGACAGCCAGTTTTACTTGTACAAAATATGATTTGAATTTGTCTGGGAAAATAATTCAATGTCTGCTGAGAGCAGTGGACTGCATGAGTATGAGTTAATGCCATAGTGTACAGGTCATGTTCCTTAGTGTCTTCTGGATCTAATATAGTGTATTACTATTGCTATCTGCTGTGGCAATAGAACAAACATACAAAACAGTTTTCTATCTAGAAATCAGGCTACACTTGCTGCAAGAGTGCTGGCCTGATCCCAGTACTAATCTGTATTATGGATATTCGGTCATTCAGCTTCCTGCTAGAACAAACAATGGCATATTAAATGAACTAGAAGTAGCTTTATAGAAGGGTTGCTTCAGCTGGACCATGTGTGACTGCCAAAACATCAGAAATAGCTAGTTGAAGATTGTGCTACTATTTTGGACTCCGCAAGTGAATATGGTTATCTGTGGACCAGATGGCCATTTAGGTAGGATAACAGTAACACGTTACCACATGTATAAGTGAGACACTCATTATATAAAACCACTGCCACACAATCTTCCCTGGAGCACTTAGAGATGTGCTGAGATCAGACATACTTTGAAGAATGGAGTAATACAAACTTTGGAGTGACTTGTCAATTGAGAAGTGTCAATGAGAAATATCACATGTTATTTATGATTTTGTTTTTGTATCAAATATTTATACAATAGGCCTTTAGTTAGATCGTGTTGAGTTGATAATTATAACAGGATAATTTATTATGTGGTAAAAAAAATGAAGTTTAGTTGTAATGCGTTATATATTTTATTTTTATTTCACACTCTTAACTTTAGTTGCAATTACAGCAACCATATTTATGTGCATAAATTTACTGAGTGTATAGGTAATGCTTAACTGGCGTGGGTGCCAATTGGATTTGTACTTGACTGGGCGTGCTCGCAGTGTGTTTTATTATCTTCTGGATGTGTATTAAGTTGTTGAAGTAAATTTTGTTTTGGTAAATGAAGTGAAGAATATTGAATAAAAAAAATTTATTAGTGTTGCCAGATGTGTAATTACGGAAAGAGTAATATAAACATGGGCGCCCGCAGGAATAGGCAAGAGGGAGCAGTCCTTCACTTACATTTCACAATTAATTACACCTATTATGATGTAAACTAAATCTAATAGTTAATATATTTTTAGTAATTTTTATTAAAACTGTAAATTTGTGCTTGCGGTTAAGCATACATACACACATTAGTTTAGTCTGTTGACCTTACGCTGTACAATCTGATCCCCCTACACCCCGTGGAAAAACAGATATTTCTGTGGGCACTCCGGATTATACAGAGGATGAATTAGTTGCATTAAAATCATCTTGGAGCCCCACCACGTTGTTACAGCCCATTTCATCACGTCCGGTCGTGTTCTCTATGACAATCGACAATCGAGCATTTGACAATAGTCCTGCATGGTAGTTTCTACTACAAAAGGGCGTGTAAGTTCGTTATAAGGTTGGCTTACTGTTCGAATTAAACATAGGCAACCGAAGTGTTTGGGAGCTGTTGACCAGCTGCTTTCCTTCTAATCCATAACCACAAATTACAGACGGCTAGTGCAGATAGCATTTGAGTAACTTTACATGAACATTGAAAAACAACTAAAGAAGCAAGTGCTATTATTTTTTTTTAAAATTAGGTTGTCATATTTAGTAGCTTTGTTATTATGTACTCATTCAGGTTTTGGAACTTTAATTTGATTATCATGATATCCTACTGTTATATATTGTTTTGGAATGGAATGATTCTGTTCTTTAGAAATGATAAATTTATCCGCTTAATTGGTGTACTAGTGCGGATACCCTTAAGTATTTGCGCGATTATCCGAAAAACCAATTTTCCATATGGCGTACTTTTATTTTGTATTATATTACAATATAGTCTTAAAATATTACTATTTAAATATTTTTCTTCACGGTTTGTACAATGGTATTAAACTCGTTATCGTCAGTGTACTCATCGGCGAACATTTTAAGATGGGTGGTTCAGTATGTTCGACTCTACTCAATACTTCATATAAAAGAAAGAAAGTTTAGCATTCTTCGCACAATGAAATTGTCAAGAACTTTGTTTAAGGATAATTTTCTAATTCTACGAAAAATGGTTTGCAAGCTGTCAATGTATCTATACGCGTTTTAGTATTAGTGCATGGAAACAAGTAAACCCTGCTCTTTTCTAATTCCAATATTAAACTTGTACATATCTCTTACCCAAGACCAACTAAATCAAGTGTAAGTTGTAAGTCTCAAAATAATTATATGCAATTTAGCATATCCTTTGTTTAGCAATTTGAGCAAAAAATACGCATTTACGTTGTTTATAAAACTCAAATGATGTGAAAAGTTCAGTTCTATGGTCATCTTAACAAATTGACTTTAATTTTTAATGCATAATTTCCTTATTTTTAACGAAATTCATTATCGTATGTTGCTTACGATTTTTTCCCCACAACTCCGCTAAAAGTGTAAGCAGTCTGAAATCTGGAAAACATTTCATTACGTTATATTTGTGTACACTTCAAAATGCGAATTAAAAAGGTATTGCAAGTCGTCATAAAAATTGCTAGTTTTTTACTTGAAATTTGTCAACAGACCGGAAAATGCTTTAAATATATCTTGCAATAAATAGTTCCGAATGTTTCAAATAGAATTAAACCATAATTTGGTTTTGTATCCTCTTAAGCTAAGTCATGTGACAGTATGACACCATCGGTTAATAAAGAGCCTTGGAATGAGGACAGTGCGTAGGTGTATGATGTTGCATGGTTGTCTCTGTCTGGTTGGTTTCGCTACAAACCACCGCCAATAAGCTTGTATTAGTTAATGGCTAGTAAATTGATCCTGAGATATCTGAATAGTCTTTTTCTTTTTTTTTCTATCCTCCTTTGGCGAGCGATTCTTGTCAAGGAAGAAAATGCTTGTACTTTACACTTTATAGTGAGATACTAAGCCTGGAGCCAACATCTACTTTCACCACCCGTTTCTAAATAAGAAAGCTAATTAAGCACAACTTTTTGAATTAAATGTTATAAACTAGTTTTTGATTTGTATCTTTTACGTATTAAAGTAATGTTTGGGGGGATCAGTACCCCAAAATATTAGTTTGTTTGAAAATTGTATTATTGTATTCAAAATACTTTTTAATGATAATACAAACAAAATTCTAACACTTAAAGTTACGAGAGAGAGTTATTAAATGCAATAGCATCTCTTTATCCTGGTTTTTAAGTAATATCATATTTGACCTCATTCAATATCGTGTTGTTTTTTTTAAACTTCTACCTACTATGTTAAAAATACAAAAATATGCTTAAAGAATACTTTTTATATCATAATTTATAACAATTCGGCAATTTTAATACATTAGTAAAATGATCTAGCTCATCATTTTAGTATGTTTCTATTATCAGTGTTACTCAGCATTTTTATTTTACGTCAGTTAGTTAATCTTGTTTGTACTGGGTAGTTCATTTTAAAGAAGAATAGGTAGAGAATCATATTGTTACGCCTCCGTTCTTTAGTTAATTTTTCGTAAAAATTCTTTCCGAAGAAACTTTACCGATACAAGTCCTATCTTAAATAAAACTGGTTTATTTTTTCTGAATACAACTTTATGATACACTTAATTTCCACAGTCGCGCTATAACAAACGCTATAATTCACAACGAATGTCTCACGTGCTCCACTCAACTGTCAATTACCCATTGTTGCAGTCAGTTTTGGCGGCTTATATATACAAGACTACCGCATATCTAGTAGCCTCTCTAGACTTCACGATCCTTCGAGAATATGACGTGTTACTAGCGTCACGTGACCCCCGCTGTCGTAACACTGCCCCTTCCATAGTATTGTTCGTCCCGAACAATAGCCACTTACATTAAATCAATAAACAATTAACAAT
>NW_013670320.1:0-1221 GCF_000517525.1 Limulus polyphemus
ATAGTTGTAAGTAGCAGGAAGAAGTGGGAGAAGACTCGAACGATATTTCTTCTTGTCACTTAGTTGTAAGTAGCAGGAAGAAGTGGGAGAAGACTCGAACGATATTTCTTCTTGTCACTTAGTTGTAAGTAGCAGGAAGAAGTGGGAGAAGATTGGAACGATATTTCTTCTTGTCACTTAGTTGTAAGTAGCAGGAAGAAGTGGGAGAAGACTGGAACGATATTTCTTCTTGTCACTTAGTTGTAAGTAGCAGGAAGAAGTAGGAGAAGACTTATTGTAAAGATTATTTTAAAATTACTCCATAAAGTATGTAATCTTACCATGTCAGCTATAAGTTCGTCTGTGTAACTTTGCAACATTTTTTGAAATATTATCGAGACAGATTGTTCCAGAGCTGTCAGCTCCTTTGGGAAGCCGCTGGATCCAACCGAACTCCCTCGATGTAAATCCAACGGTAATTACGAATCCATACAGAAAACGAGAGACTACTTGTTCTGTGTGGATGAAAATGGCAAATTAGAAAAAAGTCCCATCTTTAGGAACCGCACTCTGTCTACCTTGCCGTGTTGTAAGTTATCATACATAGCTAAGGTCGTTTTTTTTTTGTAGTTAGAAAAAAGAACACTGGCAGAATCAGATATCGAAGGTTCCGTTATCACCGCTTTGATTATTGAAAAAAAAAACATATAAAAATAAATTTTTACTTAATGATTTCAGCATTACTTCTGAGAAAGAAAATTAGAGTAAAGAGCCGTTGTTAAAATTGATTATTTTCAACGATGTTTGGTAGACATTGTGAACGTATTTTTTTAATTTTTACCTTATTTTTATTTTACGATTTAACCAAATTTCTTCTGCCATACAAGCCTCAGGCGGGAGTTGTCTGCCGCCAAAGGGCGAGTTGCTAGAAAGCATAATTCCATGAAGTATTTGTGTCACTAAAATCTCCTGGAAATGCCACCTCTTAATTATTATTAGTTTTTTTGTGTGTCACTAAAATCTCCTGGAAATGTTACACACACACAAAAAGATAATAATTAAGAGGTGGTTAGTTGAAAATTTCACACCAAATGTAAAATGATTATGTGTAGGTATGTTTTGTATCTAATTTGATGCACACAATTTTTTTATTAATACAAATGTAATTTAATATATAAACAATAACACAATTTACAATTCGGTTATTACAAATATTGATCTATGTACAAACGTTTTACAAAC
>NW_013670320.1:1723-4400 GCF_000517525.1 Limulus polyphemus
ATTTCCAGGAGATTTTAGTGACACACACACACACAAAAAAAGATAATAATTAAGAGGTAGTTAGTTGAAAATTTCACACCAAATGTAAAATGATTATGTGTAGGTATGTTTTGTATCTAATTTGTAGCATTACGTAACGTAATAATTTTGAATGGCCTAAAACTGAAGTAAATGATAATTTAAATTTATAAGTTAAATAAATGCCGATATGTATCCAATTTATGATAGTTGCCAACAAGATTGATGCACACAATTTTTTTATTAATACAAATGTATTTTAATATATAAACTGTAACACAATTTACAATACTGGTTATCACAAATATTGATCTATGTACAAACGTTTTACAAACTTACAAACAATATTTAGTTCTCTATCTGGTCTGGAACTTCCTGGATATCTTATCGAGGGATCCCCCAGTGGTACAGCGGTATGTCTGTGGACTTACAACGCTAGAAACCAGGTTTCGATACCCATGGTGGGCAGAGCACAGATAGCCCATTGAGTAGCTTTGTGCTTAACTTTAAACAAACCAAACCTTATCGAGGGTTCACGATCCTAGTCAAATATCTGAAGTTTCCAATTAATACGAGCTATATCACTTACAGTTGTAGCCTCCGAGGTTTATAGCACCCCAACTACAGCAAACCAATAATATATGCTGTCTTTTGGCGCGGCGCGTTAGTTATATTTATAGGCGTGAGGAGAGTTTCTGGAAACTTCAACTTGCACAACATTATATACGATACCTTTGCTTTCCTTTGTTTGAATTCAAGCACAAAGCTACATAATGATCTATCTGTGCTCTGCCCACCACAGGTATCGAAACCTGTTTTCTAGCGTTGTAGGTCCGCAGACATGCCGCTGTGCCACTGGGGGGCATAGACGATACACCAGTGTTTAGTTGCAAACATATATTGTTGATTCTTACACTTGAGAATATTCTACAATTTTAGTGAATAGGCGGGAATTTAACGGTTCCGACAGTGTTGTTTTTTTTATCCTTAGATTGACATGGTTTAATATAAATGGACACACTATACTGTAACGTTAGTATATTACTTTTTTATTATTCTCTAACGCCTTTTAACAGTGAATGGTTCTTAAATTGTGTACTTTCATTTTATTTTATTATTAGTTTGATTTTAGTTTCATGTTGTTGTTTTTTTCTCAGTTGTCAGTGACTGTATGTTTTATTAAGCACAGAATTACACAATCAGCTATTTGTGCTGTGCCCACCACGGATATCGAAACCCGGTTCTTAGCACCATAAGTCCGAAGATTTACCCCTGAGCCACTGAGGGGCGCACTTGTCGGTAAAACCATTACCGTGCTCCCGAAAGACGCCATTTAAAATGTTTCCCAGATGACGTCAAAACTAGCTTTTAAAATTGTTTAGTTAAATATGGTACTCAAAATGGTACATTTCACACTCCTAGTGTTCTGTACTGGAACTGAGAACTTTATAAAACAAAAGGTATTAAAACGTGAAAAAAAAGTATTCTCAGTTGCAGTATTTGTTTCATTTGTTATTGTCTGACAATCCAAAGAACTTTAAACACTCAACTAATAGAAATTATAATTATCGTTAATCTTGAAGCTTCATCAGTGTAAGTATACACTGAAAGCATCGCGGTCTTATTAATGTTTTTGTAAGCCGTGATTTATTTTTTATAACTTCAGCTTTTGTTGTTACTCGGAAATAATGAAACCCAATATCGTACATAAGTGTGTATTCTATAACGTTTACAGATGACGATAAAATACACAAAAACTACAAAACCCCACCACCTTGTTATGAGGAGCGCAAAACTCTCATTAATAAGATAAAGATTCGCGAAAGCAAGGGCTTTACAGTAGTCGGGCTGGATCTTCCCAGATGTGATCCTGACGGGACCTACGCACCGATTCAGTTTAATGGAAGCAAGTAAGTAATATTTTTATCTAACTATCATTATCATTATCGAAGAACCTGTACTGTAGTGACTTTTTCTTGAAATTTAGCCAATGTAGATATGGTCGTTAAGAGAATCCAGGGGCAAAACTGTCCCCAGCAGGTGTTTAGGGTTGGAACCCCTCGTGGTGACAACCACTTTGAATATTATTTTAGGCCTATTTCTTGGTAAGTAGTAGTTTGTTAAAATAGTGGACGCTAATTAAAAGCCAAATATTCAGAAGTTACGGACAAATATGATGCTGTGTATCAAACAGTGCAAGAGACATTAAACAGTATCTGATTTAGTATAGCTTAACAAGTTTATTAAAAACATAATAATTTTCAGAACATTTCGACACGAAACTTGTAAAACGCCGGTAACTATTCGCAAAAATATATTTTACAAAATTGTAACTTTAAAATTCCAATGGACCCAGTCTTCCTGCGCCAGAAACAAAAGCGTGCCTATGGGGTTGGAGTAGTTAAGCCTAATTTTGCACTCGCTCAAACATTATTCGAAATTACTTTACACAATTCATGTAAAACCGTCTATCTAACGAAACCTAACAAAGTCTTATGTGGTTTATTATCTAATGTGACCTTCACTTTTTGTTGTTGTTTTTTAAATAACTTTTCACAATTCATGTAAAACCGTCTATCTAACGAAACCTAACAAAGTCTTATGTGGTTTATTATCTAATGTGACCTTCACTTTTTGTTGTTGTTTTTTAAATAACTTT
>NW_013670320.1:5295-23187 GCF_000517525.1 Limulus polyphemus
TAAGAAGTTTTTCACAAGCATGTTTTTATTCACACTTTTCATAAGAAGTTTTTCACAAGCATGTTCTTTATTCACACTTTTCATAAGAAGTTTTCAGAAGCATGTTCTTTGTTCACATTTTTCATAAGAAGTTTTTCACAAGCATGTTCTTTATTCACACTTTTCATAAGAAGTTTTTCAGAAGAATGTTCTTTGTTCACATTTTTCATAAGAAGTTTTTCATATATGTTCCCTGTTAACCATTAATGAAAATTCTTGCAGCATTATTAGTTTTTTTTTACTGCTTCTGCGCGTGTAGTTGACGTCATTATTTTCAGACGATGTTAAGCTATTTACATATGTTATTTCTCCTCAGATAGTAAACCTTTATTAGAAAAGTTGGTTTCTGTCATTAAAAGGTTTTACTTTACTTATTTAATAAATGCAATGGTGTCTCGAACACTTAGTTTTCTGCGTGTTTTTTTGTCTTCTAAATTTGCCATTTTTTATTTTTTACAGGAGTTATTGTGTCGATAAAGGTGGGAAAATAATTAAAAACACTACTGTTCCCCGGTACTCTGAGGAAGCTCGGAAAATGAATTGTAGTAAGTAACATTGATTTTGTGTGATTCTTGATAGATAGTTTTTCGCGTAAATCTTCCACCTACTCCCACTGTCAGTTTGTAACTGATATTACTCACCAAGAAATCTATTATTCTTCAAATTTCCCTACATTTGCCATTTTCGAATAAGTAATGAATATTAAAACAAGTGTCCAATTTCTATTTTTATTTTATTTTTCTAAAAAGAAAGTTTGTACTCGTACAATCGTTCATGTTAAACGCTTAGCTGCTAAAGAGTTAGGCTAAAGTATAAACGCGTGACTGCTAACGAGTTAGGCTAAAGTATTGTTACGTCTCCGTTTGTTAACTGATTTCCCGTAAATTCGTTCCGACGAAACTTTAGCGACACAAGTCCTTACTTAATAAAACTGGTTTATTCTTTTAGAATATAACTTTACGATACACTTAATTTCAACAATCGCGCTAAAACAAACGCTATAACAACGGACGAGCTCAACTTCAATAATACTCTCTGACTGCAGATCAATTACTCACTGTCTACACACACATTATTCTCGTCACGTTGTGACCATCTTATATATACCAGCTATCCTATATCTAGTAATCTCCCGACAATTCACGAAGGTACAAGATATTTCCAGAAAGCAGGGGGTGTGACACTAGTGAAGACGACAAACAACTTCAGAAAAATATGTTTAATTACTTGTATCCGACGTTTCGGCTTACGCCTTTATCAAGGGTCTATGAACGTTACAGGATACCAAACCGGTTGATTTTGAATGACAGTAACCGAAAACGAAATACAGCTACAACAATATAACGGAAAAGTGTACGTGATACGAGTATAGCCGAACAGTTTTGAGTCGTTGATCATAAAAAATGGATAAAATGTTAAAGGGGCCAGGTATTGTGTCATGTTAAACTTATATTAAAGTTTTTCTTCATTACCCATTTAAGCCGTCTCCAGCCATTATTATTCCTTATATTTGCTGTCGCGAAAATTGTCACAAGTTTCTAAAATTTTGATTGACGGTAATGAATGTTTCAGTATTCTGATTATTGAATGTTAATTTAAATATTAAACCTTTTCCGTTAAACCTTGTGTACTTCCTTACTGTAAAATGTGTAACTTGTAATAAAATAATACTTCTAATCAGTAAATATATTAAAAACGGATCTATTGGTCCGTAACATTGTTTTGATAAGCCTGCGCCTCTTGAAACTTCCGATACACAATATAGTCCGTAACATGGTACGCTTATGATTTAGAATTTCTTCTGTAACAACAGCAAATCAAAACTGTACCTTCATTAACTTAATTATTTGTTATTTCTTTAGACTGTGTGAGGATGAAATTACTGCTGAAGAACAACAGTAAAATGAGTGGCCTCCAGACTATATTCTCCAAATATCGCTGCGACAAGAACGGGAACTATTTACCAATGCAGTGTATGTCACTTGCATGTTATTGCGTCGATACCAAAATGGGTTTCCAGAAGGGGACGGCCGTGTTAACAGTAAATAAAAATGACTTGCCGTGTTGGAAACCTGAATATGATACGTAAATCTTTGGAATAACTGCAGGAACAGCTGTCTGTTTTTGTAATTACTAGTTTTAAAAAAAATTATGCATATAATTTAAGTGAATCCTTCTATCAAAAACAAACTTTAAACTGAGAGGTTCCATTAATGAAGAATCTTTCTGAACACATGATGAAGATGAAAACTAAAATCAAACGAAACATTAAAATTAAAATCTAGTATTTTTCACAAATAAAATATATTGATTTATATTAACAAAGAAATTCGTAAGATTTCTGACCCCTTTTTCTAGTAATTGTAGATACAAAGTTCTTAAGGTGAATTTATTATTATTTTATTATTATTATTAAATATTATTAATAATTTATTATTACAGGTTTTAAAAATAAGAATCGGTAATTTCCTCGTGGGTTTAATTAAAATATATTTACTTTTTTTACATACGCACAGTGCAGTTTATTAATTAATATAAAATCTTGCAACAAAAACAACAACACAAAACAAACATATTAAAACTTCATACCAATCGCTTTCTGCATTTTTTTTTAACTGAAATATTTTGTGTAAGTTTTAAGGTCCAATTGAGTATTATGTTGTTGTAAAAAGGTACACTGGTTTGGTATTAACTTTCTACAATTTATTGTCGATAACAAAAGGTTTGTACGTTTTTAATTATTAAGTCAAAATAATGATTCTCCATGTTTTGTTTGTTTGTTTTTGAATTTCGCGCAAAGTTACACGAGGGCTATCTGCGCTAGCCGTCTCTAATTTAGCAGAGTAAGACTATAGAGAAGGCAGCTAGTCATCACCACGGCTGAAAGGGCGAGCATGTTTGGTGTGACGGGGGATTCGAACCCGCGACCCGCTGATTGCGATTCGAGCACCCTAACCACCTGGCCATGCTGGGTCCTCTCTGTTTTAAAAAAAGTTTCAATCTTTCATATCCTCGTTTGAGTCCATTTATTTCATCATAGAATACCTTTGAATAGTATCCAATAAAAACACATCAAAATAATTACCATTTCATGAACTGTTAATCATTTATCTTTTTGTTTGAATCTTCTTTCCAAATTAAAATTTTATATTATATTTATTACGTAATTCCGCGAGGCAGGTTAATATATATATACACCTTTCTAATGGTAACAGCAGATCTTACAAATACCAGCGTCAAAACGTTTTAATAGCTAATTACTATCGATATGAACCTGGTGGTTAGGTTGCTCGGCTCGCAATCTGTGGGTTCGAATCTAATCACCGAGCGTGCTTGCCCTTTCAGCCGTGGATGCGTTATAATGTGACGATCAATCTCACTTGTCGTCAGTAAAAGAGTATCCCAAGATATGGTGGTAGATGGTGTTGACTGGCTTCCTTCCTTCTACTCTATCACTTCTAAATTAGAGACGGTTACAATACTCGGCTTTGCATTTTATTCCAGGCAATTCATAGCCTATAACAGAAAAAAACGTTGTTTTTTTTACAAACAAACATTGAACATTAGGTCTTTTCTATCTGAACGACACATTACGCCCACATGAGCTGAAGACTTCAAGGGTTCAGGTGTAGTCATGACTAATTTATGAACTACTGAACGAGGGCTTTGAACCTAATAACACGACTGACTGGCATTCTTATAACGCAATCACATCTTAGCAACATCGCTAACTTTGAACTTTCTGAACCGCAGCCCGGCACACTTGGCCCTTCTCAAATTTTTTTAAATATATATTTCTCAATAACAAAAGTTCATGATATACAGTTACTAGTTCCTTGCTTGTTCAATTACGAGCTCACGAGATGTTAATAATTTTTTCGTCATTAATTACATAATTAAATAATAAGTTTCTAAAATAGTATTTCATGGGAAGTACAAATTAATCATTTTTAGTTCCATACTTTATTTGAATAAAAATTTCCAAACATCCCCACAAGATCTTACACCTTGGGAGTCTGTTTGTTTATTTATTTTAGAGGCAAGCCATATTTGAATATCTGATGCGTCCACCGCAAAGATTCGAACTCCGAATTTTAGCGTTGTAAGTCCGTAGACATACTAGTAACCCACCGAGGGACCTTTAGGGGACAAAATCAAGTTTTGAGCAGCTCTTACAGGGGTTAATCGTATCGTGATATTTAAGGCTAAAAATTCGTTAATAAACGAACATACCCAACTAATGGACCAATGTACTCTTATATTTGTAGGTTTCAGTTTTCTTCTGAACTGATTAATTTATTTTATATTCAGTTAGTTGTACATTACCTACGAGCTATCAACTTAATTATGATCAGAAATTACTGTTAACTATTTTTCTCTCAGGTCATCCTAAAACTACTGATGTAACTTTTTTTTTTCCATATAAAACAATGTTTTTATGCACCTCCCAATTTATCTACCAAACTCAATACATATTAATAAAGCAAATTCTTAAAATTTTCTTCCCAAGCATGAACATTCAATAATAAACATCAGTTTTGGAACTATTTTATTTGAATACTTTTTTGTCACGTGTGCTATTTTTTAACATCATACTTTTTAAGTAACGTCAACTTTTTCAAGAGAGTACACTACAACGTTTAAAAGTAATACAATTGTCAGCTTTCTCCAAAGTTATACATTCATTATCAATGAAAATCTCTTGTATTTTATACAATGATTGAAAAAAAAATTAACACTGGCAATTATACTCAAACTACTAATTAAAAAGGAAATTGTTATATAACAAAATAAAAATACAAACACAAGAAGTTAAATAAAATTTTTTTATGCGAAGACAGAAACATCGTCTGCTTACAAACCATCAGCTTTAGATTCGCATACAACACTAGCACTTAAAAAAGAAGAAGAAT
Organism: Limulus polyphemus; assembly: GCF_000517525.1. Classification (NCBI taxonomy): domain Eukaryota; kingdom Metazoa; phylum Arthropoda; class Merostomata; order Xiphosura; family Limulidae; genus Limulus; species Limulus polyphemus. The sequence continues at coordinate 10,248 of NW_013670320.1, forward strand.
AAAAACTTTAAAGGTGAAAAGTTAAACACCCAATCGGCGAAGGTTGTTACATAGTTATTCTAGGAAAGAGCAAACCCTATCGTAAGCTGTATGCGTCGATAAATACGTTTTTAAAATGTATAAAAATAACACAAACTTTTTTAACCGCATCTGATAACATTTATAATGCAAATCTGGCACAATATAGAAAAATTTATATTTTAACATATGCTAGGTTAGTCTTAAGTCTAGAGCTTTAAATTTGTGGGTGTAGTAAATATAGGAAATGCGTTCTAAGAAAAAAATAAATTAAAACGAAAACTGTAATACCTACCACTAAAGTTTTTCTAACATTAAAATCAACACACACACACACAAACCCTTTTATTCGAGTTCCAATGATTACTTTAATACGTTGTTTGAAATAAACAGTTAGCATCTGAAATGTTATGAAAACAGAATATTTTTAATGGGCCATCTACTTCAAGGAACAATGAGAGGCTTGATGCATTCGTGTGAATCTTTACCAGAAGCGTGAACCTTTATAACTGTTATTTATAAAAAGACTGCGCCTGTTACAATTACCTAAGCCTAATTAGATCATATCCTACGTTTCGATCGTGAATCTGCTACAGTGTTCAGAGGACTACTTCTGTGATAGGTAGCGAACTGGATCCTTTTTGTTAAAAAAGACTGGTGTGCTAGAACACTTTAAAAGAAGACCCAGGATCGAGTCACGGCCCTCATCACAACAAACAGTCCTTCTGAGGATTTCTCTGAAAATGCATTAGATTAACATTCGAAAAGTATAATATAATTTAATTAGTATCTAGTAATACAAAACATTTAGTAACTAATGAATTATATGAATCATGTGATTTAGTAACCATGACAGCGATCGATATCTGATCACCACAACATCAACGTAATTTCTTTTAGAGTATGTTTCTACCTTTATTGTTGTAAGATATTGGTCCTCTCCAACGTGGATGTGTCCTGAAGGTTCGAGAAGTGAAATTGCAATATATATAAATAAAATTAATCATCAAGAAGCCTGAAAATAATGATGCACTGTTGGCTCCCATAAAAAAATAAATCAAAAACGAATATTTTTAGACAGTTGACAGCTAAACAGCGGTTTAAAAGTAAGGTGGTCCACACTTAAAATCTCTTCCGTGAGGATTAAATTCGATTTGCAACACCCTAAACTCTTTGGTTAATTTTTATAGTTTGTGTGTTAAGCTTACTTACTAGCCAAATATACTCGTAAACAAAACTGAAACATACGGAAATTATAAGGTAGTAACAGTAGTTTGTTTGTAATTAAGTATAAAGCTACACAATGGGTTATCTGTGCTGTGCCCACCACGGGGATTGAAACCCAGTTTTTATCGTTTTAAGTCCAAAGACATACCACTGATAGTAGTATACATTTCTGGGACAACTTATGACCTTTAAGATTATTGGATTCTTCAGACAAACAAAAATTTTTAAAAATAATATCTCAAAATTATAAACAATCTTTGCGCATGCGTAATATCGTAGTTGAATGTTATAAAGACAGACTACTATATTAGGTTCAAAATAATGAGAAAACGAGGTATTCTAGGTATATATCATATTTTTCATTTCTTTTAAATTATATTCTTCCTAACTAAACAAAAAACTCTTGGATAACCCCATTTTCATGTTAAGCATGTGTATGTATGTCTGTCTGAATGTTACATACCTGTTTCATGCTAAAGATTTGTATTTTGTCTGACTATGGGGTAACCGTTTCATGCTAAAGGTGTACATATGTCTGACTGAATATTGGATAACTTTTCATGCTAAGAGTATGTATGTATGTCTGACTAAGTGTTAGATAACTGTTTTTATGCTAAGGGTGTGTATGCATGTCTGACTAAATGTTAGATAACTCTTTCCATATCAATGATGTGGATGTATGTCTGACTAAATGTTAGATAACTCTTTCCATACCAATGATGTGTATGTATATTTAACTATATGTGCCTCATTAATAAAACAAAAATCCTAAAATCACAAGCAGGGAAAATAAAAAACTCAAATGATTTAATCTTGATTGTAAAAAAGAAATGAAACTTGTTATAACTTGTATAAAAAAATACAAGTCATTAAGGCACAAAAAAACATCACTTACAACACCGTTAAGAACTGTGCCTTGAAAGAAATTACATTCTTCGAAACAAGGTATAGGTAAAAAAAAAACAAAATTGTTGTGTATTTAATTTTTTGTATCTTATTCAGCTGGATGTCTTAAATAATACACATAACAAGTATATACACTGAAAAGAATGAATACTATAAATCATACAATATTCCACTCCTCAAAATATTTTAATTTTCTCAGGTACCAAAATTATATACAAGATATGGTGGAAATGAAAGGACAGTAACCTTGAAGGGTCATCCAATTGTATTACGTTTAATATTATCACTCATATATATGCAATTCTTTTTTTTTGTAGCAGGTTTTCGATCCACTTCTAACCCGAAGTGGATTAAAAAAGTCAATTTTTTTTAGAATTTTTAACCTAGATGTAATTATTGTGTTTGAATATTTCAAAAGGATAATATAAATGACTGAGATGTCAATGGAAATGTTAGAACATGACTAAACAGTCGGCTACACCTCAATTTAAAAATATCATGTTGATTTGTATTTTATGATTCACACACATAACTCTGTTTATCAATCCACTAAGAATCATTAAATCGTCTGACAATAATTATGATTTATTCTGCAAATGGAAAAACAGAATGTTGATTTTAGTATACACTGCCACTGTATGACATAAAAATGATGACAATCATTGAAACAAAAGCATACCAAAAAAAAACAAAACAATTATTAAACAATGTTTTAACTGATTTAACATCACTACGTTGTTGAACTGTTCAACAACAGAAGTCAATATAAATTTCTCCTTGTCATCATCAACTTAAACGTGGATTTCAAGTTACCATATCTACTACCATAGAAAAGATGTAAAAAACACCACATCAACACAAAAATACATGCAGTATGACGTTAAAGTCTAGGATATTTACACGTTATCACTTACTTTTACTGTTCATAAATTCACATCCGAGATATTTTATTTCCAAGAGTTTATTTTGTACACTGTAATAGAATATTAAAAAAAACACATTCTACCAGCTTTAATAATAATCCTGAAAGGTTTGGCAAAATAATATATAATATCCATTTTTTTTTCACTTTCTAAAAATTGTATAAAAATTAAGTTGAGGCAAGCTATAAAAAAAAACCTGATTTTACTTAAATCTAAGTAATTATTTCATCATTTTTTTAAAATTTAAAATGCTTTAGTAACAATCCATACATAAAAGCTACTACAAATAATGCAGTGTACAGTAAAACAGCTCTGTAGAATCACACAGTTTTAAAAACATAAAGGAAATTTTTTTTTTCCATTTAGCTACAAAGAACATCTTAAAAAATTTCTACAATAAGGCAAACCAGTTTGAGCTAAAGATTCATGCTTCTGACATGCTGTGGAAAAGTATGACCAGAGTTGTTATTTTATTTAGGGCTAATGCAACGTTAGAATTAACTAATCCTTCCAATTTCCTCGTAGCACATCGTTATCGTCGTAAATTTGGCTTCCTTTCATGCATCTTTATAAACTACTACTAAGCATTTACAGAGATTCTGAAGTATTTTTTCCAATGGCGTTTTCTACAGAATCGTTACAACAAAAGGAAACAAGTTGTTGATAACTTTTGGGATTTGGTGTCTGTTTTATTCTACCTATTGAAAATTATTATCAGTAACTGATATTTCTAACTTACATTTTATTTTAATATAGTTTTAAACAGAATATTTTTTATTTATATAAAAAGGTCTAACAACCTTACAGGAATGTTTAAATTATATTTGTTGAGCTGGAAAGATGATTTTGATCCAAGATGCTAAATTAAAAAACATAACATTAAAGTGTCCAAAACTGTTTCTTTTCCTTTTGTGTTAATTTCAACAAATTATAGATATCTTTGTTTTCAGTATATATATAAATATAAATGCATTGTAAACACACATAGTTCTATAATAGTTAACCTACAGAACAAAAGTTTAGTTTCACTTTTATCTCTCCCATCATCTTATGAAATGTATTTGGTACCTTAATATTTTGTGGAAACAATATCTGTCCAATGCAAGGTCACATTGTAAAATAACAAAAGCTACAAAATATAAACTACAATTATCCTGAAAACGTTGATCTATGATACATAGCCAGTATGACTTAATGAAACATTATAATCATAGTTTTGTTTTCAGGATAATTGTACTTTATATTTTGTTGAATCTATGATACATAGCCAGTATGATTTAATGAAACATTATAATCATAGTTTTAAAATATAAACTACAATTATCCTGAAAACGTTGAATCTACGATACATAGCCAGTATGATTTAATGAAACATTATAATCATAGTTTTGTTTTCAGGATAATTGTAGTTTATATTTTGTTGAATCTACAATACATAGCAAGATGATTTAATGAAACATTATAATCATTGTTTTGTTTTGTTTTTTCAGGATAATTGTAGTTTATATTTTGTTGAATCTACGATACATAGCCAGTATGATTTAATGAAACATGAGAGTCTTATTTTCATTTAATATGTTATTAAAAGTCTTCCTCCAACTTACTAACTCACATCAAACCAATGGTAGTATTCCTGTGTATCAGAAGAACCCATGTTACTAGTAATTAATGCTTCCCCTGTATCTAGTTTAGTTAAAGCTGAATTTTGCTCCCACAACTGTTTTACCTTCTGTATCCCTGTCATTGGAAGAACCATTTTCTGGGATGCTTTTTGAACCGGCATTATGATCCTTGTTTTCAATTCCATAATTGTAAAATACTTTTGTAAACATTAAGCTCCTGGTTTTTTGTAGGTGTATCCACGTCAGTAACACCACAATTCACTTTCAGTTCTTCAGACTGGCTACCGAGAGGTCAGAAACATCTGGGCCTAAAACTGAGAAACTTTACTAGTAACATTTATAACAGTAGTTACAGGGCCATTTATTTCACTTCCAGTCTTTCCTTCAGTTACTTCAACCTTAATCTTAACTGTTTTATCTTCATCACTGTTTTCTAAAAGGTCTACAACATCTTCTGAACCACTAAGTGAAGATTTCTCAGTTTCTTCGGGTGTGATTTCTTTGTCCATGCTTGTAGAGTCTGTTAGGCTGGTACTGTTGTGTCTGGTATTACCTTCTTTTCCTGCTGCAGAAGGCTTTTTTCGAACTAAACCAAGAACATTAAGCATGTGCAGAGGTTGTTCACTGGAGGTATCTGTTGAAAAAACTCAGTATAAGTGCAAGTTGTTAAAATTAACAATTTAAGTCTTTAATCTTTTAATAAATTCTCTTTTATCAGAACTGCAAAAGTAACTTTCCAACATGGTAGAATCACTAGTTTGTAGATCTACTTAATACCACCAAATATAAAAGTCACTAACTTTGATAAATTGTCAACGTTGCAAACCGATAAGAGATCTTTTCACCTAATAAGATATGATGATCGACTTTAGGTAATAAAGATGTAACATCTATAGGATTAGTTAGGATCACTTGGCATTTTTAGCTTTTAAAGAAAATGGAAGTCCTGGGTCAATGATAGAAAATTAACTAATTCGAATGATAATACCTAATGGTTTTATATTTTATTCTACCCTCAGTTAGAGTTACTTCTCTTTTCAGTAAGTTGGGGCCACCGCTTTTAGAAGTAGGTAATATTTCTTCAGTAAACTAGTATTACAAGGTTGAGCTTAGTTTTTACTCTCTTCATTGTCCTGCCTTCTTTGTTTTTAAAAAATCAACTATAAAAACAATAATGATAAAATAAATTATTTAGGTTAGTTACAATAACAGTATAATCTGTCAAAAAAACTGATAGGCAACAAAATAAAGAACTTTAAAAATTCCCATTAACTATTGCTGGAACAGATTTTGCTAAGACTGTCAAGAACTGTCATTGATAAGATATATTACTTTTAACAATATTTAAACTCCCACCCCACCACCCTTTTTTTAATAAATGTTTATATAGCATAAGCTCCATACAAAGCTGTTTATTCAACTTTACTCTGAAGAAGAAATAAGGTGAAAAATTGGCATTTTACAACAATTAACATGCTAATCACTGACTAGTCCTACTATTAGATATTCAACATTAACTCTTTCACTGCTACATTTTGTACGCCTAAAAATAAAGACACGTTCTTTCACATTTCAACATTTAGATAAACTTAGAACTTGTAAATTTTGTTACGAGATTCCAAACTCAGACAGCAGCAAGCTAGACGAAGAAAATATTATTGTATATGTCCATGGTAGAGAAAGAATTAAATCTAGAATTTTTCTCTTCTATAACAAAACTGGATCTATTAAATCATGGAAATTTGATAATGCTTAAAAAAAACTTAATGTTTAGGAGTGTTAAAATTACAGGTATTATATTTCTATAGCTATGTACTTGAAATAAGTTTTGATTAGTTTACAGGAAAGAGTAGTGAACATACGTGTATCGGATATATGTCAGACTAACGAATTGAATACGTGTTTATATTGTACTCAGTTATGATTCTCCAACATGGTGGGCAAAACTTAAGTGTTGAATTCAAATCACCTCTTGATGGCAATTTTTAATCAGTTAACATATCTTTTTACACATTTCTAGGTTTTAGTAAAACAATTAATTTAAAAAAAAAGAACTTTAATTAGCAACACAAATTACCTTTTGTGTATCTCCCAACAAAAGTAAATTTCTTCACTCAACACAAAATACGATGTGCATTAAAGTTTGATATCAAACTTGTACGCAACACAAGGAAATCTGATGTCACAAATGTATTAGAATTTTTATTAAGTACAAACAATTTAAAATATAGCATATTTAAGTAATATAAGTTATACTGCTTCAAAAATAATTAACTAGTTTCTAGTACTACGACCCAGTTTCTTCTAAACTAAAGATCAGTTAAAAAACTATCGATAAATAAAAACTGGAACTAACCTGTTTTAGAAATGGGTATAATTTTCTTTGTTAGAGGTGCAGGATCTTTAAGTTCCTCAGAAACTTCAATTTCTGAGGGTGTACTTCTCAAAGTTTGAACTCTTGCAAAACTTTCATTAATCGATTCTTCTTCATCTGCATCTAGAACCACCAGGGGTGGGAAGAAAGCTGACTGCGGCTGAAGTCGAATAGTTTCTGGTTCCTGCTTAATGGTTGCCATAAAAGCTTTGGCTCGGCTAGGATAGCAGGAGCGTTTACCACAAACCACTAAATGCAGGACTAGAAACAGAATACCAAATATAAACCTACAGGATACCCATCATACAAAATTATCTGGTTATTAAAACTTGTAAATATAAATACTACTCTTTATGTTATACATAAGTACATACAACTATATATTTCACACTGTTTAGAAATACTCTGGTGAAATTTAAATTGACTAAACTTGCAAGGTACCTGTCATATAATACAACCCATCTTCATAGAAACCTGTTAATATTAACAATACTATTTTTTATCACAAATGAATATGTATACAAATATATTTCCTACCATTTAAGAATTTCCAAAACTTATTAAAACAGAAACTTACACTCAATAAGCAAGGACACTAATTCATCCCACACTTTCCATCTAGTCTCTAGAGCAAAATTATTTTATACAAAACCATGCTTTAAAATTAAAAAAGAACAATAAGTTCGAAACCCAAATAACCTAAAAAGCAATAGCATATAGATATTTTTCAAGATTCAGCTGTTTATAGTAATTCAAATATTCTAATAGTCCTGAACACTCTGGAAATATACTCGTACCATCAACTAGCCACAAACCATTTACTTACAAAATAAATATTCCAAAATTTGTCCTTATCTACTATGTTACATACCAAGGTCGTTCCCATTGATGGAGTTATACCCACAGATACAGAACATTGCCCTCTGACAGAAGATTGGCTTTAAATAATTTAATGAAGATTTCTTCTTGTTTGACACGGAGAGGTGAACGTTCATGTGTTCCACAAAAGCCTTACCACAATGAGTGCCATACCCACACTGGCTACAGCTCATAAATTTCCTATGGATAAAAAACGTTATTTACAAATACTTATAAAAGCCCAAAATAAATATTTACATTTTAGTTCGTCCTGCATACTATTGACGATTGATAAAAAGTTGATAACCACAAATTTAATGAACATCCTCCATAGTTCTGGTTCTCAGTAGAATGAAATTAGATGGTTGTACAATATTACTAAATACTTGATTGACAACTTCTTCAGCTTTGCAACATTTTATATCTACAAACATAAGAAGAAAACGATAGGAACAAAATATCAATCTATTTTCAATTTTTTTAATAACATAACAAAGCAAATTACTGCTTCATATCTATAAGTGTACATATATATAATAAAAGTTGTTTGACTTCCTGACCTTGTAATTAACATCATGATCTCATTTTAGCATCTCTCTTGATGAGCAGTGTCAACTCAAATATATCTCATAGTTGTGTCTGTGTGTCTGTGTATATATATATATATATATATACACACACACAGTGATAGGAAAGAGAAATGTTTGAAGCTGAATACTATATTTCTTGTTTTTCATGTGTATTCTTTATTTATTATTATAAAAGTAACTAAAATGGAAAAATTAGAAACTTATTACATTAGATTAGGTAAGATAATGAAAAATAATAATAATAATAAAAATTCTTCATGAGGTATACTCATGATTGGCTTGTGTGTTATGTAATTTGATGGTAACAAGAACTACACATTTGCCGAGTGAATTATGGCTTGTGTGGAGGGATTATTAGTTATACACTGTTCATAAGACAATAAAGCAATAAAATTAAGTATAAACAGATGTATACTGTTACAAATTTTAGTATGCAAACTCTAATGGTTAATTTGAGGTTATAAACTAGGTCACACTGACCAAACCAACAGCAAAAGGGTTTATCTACTCCATCAGTGTATTACTTTGCCTCATTCTTGCCTTACTCTTACAGGACATTTTAAGAAAGAAAAAATTTCTCTCCCCAGTCCTTTACCACCATAAATAATTGTTGCATCATCTATTGAACCTTTCCGTTCTGAGAAGCTCACAGCCCACTAAAAAGTATAGGGACGATTTTGGGTCCTCTCAAAAGAAGTATGATGACATCTCACCCCACTTCAAGCACTGTATGTTTTTGATATACATCTATATATATAATTAAACTTGATTATTTTGGTATTATAAGTTACTTAATATAATTTTCAAAAACATAAAATACTTATTATAATATGGCCTATTTGATTCTTTCTATCAATTTTCTAGAGATTAAGAAAATCTTGAAAATGTTACCTCTAATATCGATTGAGTGACTACTCACAACTTAACTCACTAAGTTACACTTCAGTTGCTTGTAACACCTGCATCTTCCAGCCCTCAATTATTACTTGATTATGTTTAGTTTAACTTATATCCAGAAACAAGTTTTAACTGACCAAAAAATACAAAACACAAGTATATGGCTATTATCAAAGACGTCAGTTTGTTTGGTTTTCGACATGGATAAGTTTCCCTGTTATACTTCTTACACAACCATCAATACAAGAACTGCCTTTAAAGAAAATTTATTAAAATAAAATATGTAAAAAAAACGAAAAACGAATTCTGTTTTTAGTTTATAAAACTGTGAAGTAAAAATCCTGAATGCTTAACGTTTTTCAACACACAAATATATTTGTGATTTTTATACAGGAAAAATTTCCATAAAAATAAGATACTTTCTAGTTACATTGTAACACCCATGTATTTTGGCATTAACAGTTGTTTTTAATGTATAAAACTTTGATATGTTGAGGATTTCAAATTCAATGTGGCTTAACAACTGCATGTTTATTAGTTATTTATTTGGGGTAGTTTAAGTTATCCATTTGTCTTCTTGTCGTTACTGTGCATGAACACTTTCATCACTAAAACTCTGATTTTGTAATTCACAGTAAAAATAATGTTTGCTAAAAGGCTCAAAAATTTCACTTCCAACAACCATTCTAAGAGCTGGTGCTAACTCAAATTATTATTTTTTACTAAGAAGTAAGAAACTATTGGAAAAAAATCCAGAAAATACTATTGATCAAGTTGATAAATTAAAATACTTTAGTAAACACGACAAAACAAAAGCAACAATTCATACCTAAAATGTTCATAATCAATATTATTCTTGCACTCTATACAACGCAGGTGTGACGTGTCAGCAGTGATATTAAGGTCAAGACGCTTTTCTTCTGAGGCTTTGAAGATGACAGGAGGTTGAGAAATACTACCCAGTTCTTTCCTTACAGGCGATATTCTACCTTTAGCCATCTTAACGGGTTTTATATGTGGATCTCGTATCACTACATCTTTTTCATTTCTCTGTGCTTTCATTCGGATCACACCTACACCATATCGAATCATTAACTCATCACAAAAGAAATGTATTATTGCAGCAAAAATTTAAGTCGACCAACCTACACAAATCTGAAATTTTTTATAAAAACATTTAATTAAATTATTACGAAGCTGGTAGACATTAATTTCAAATAAATATCCATAAATTGTTTTGTCATCAATAACGCTGGCATATCCACATTATAAAATGATTTGGAAATGTTTTATTTTGATGAAATATTTTGTTGTATATTACCAAAGCTAATTACTGAGTATGGTTTGATCTTAAAAACGTGACTTCTAAATTACTCGTGGTTAACAAGAGGTTTATGTCAAGTTTAGCTCTATTTTTATTTTTTTTATCCTATTGATAAAAAACACACATTTATCTATTTTGACTTTATAAAAAAAAACATGTTTATGAGGAATAACTTTCATGTTCTTTGTTAGGAAATGTTATCATGCTCATAAGCTTCTTACAACTTTAACATGTTACATATAAAAACGTGGCTTTTTCTGTGCTCACATCAGATCACAATCAAACATGCCTGCATCTCTGATAGAAGGCTGTCAAAAATAGGGTAAGTAACAACTTATTGTCACTTTTTTTTAAAGTAAATCACGTGTTGTGTTCATCCATACATTAATCTCAACATGCAAACTTGCTCCATAAATTCAATAGTTTGCACAGCTGACATTAAAACCATATATGTCCATAAATCAGTGCTGTACTCATATTTTCTGATAGTATTTTTACAGCTACATCAAGTACAGTATTATGTGGATGGTATTCAAGAAATAAATATTTGATACAAACAAACATCTTGTCCAACAAGAATCACCTACAAAATTGTCAAGTAATATATAATTTTTGTCTCAAAACATATTAACAATAATGTAGAGACATGTTACAAAGCATCAAAGCTTCTTTCAGAATGTTTGTTTCGAATTTCGCACAAAGCTTCACGAGGGCTATCTGCACTAGCCATTCCTAATTTGGCACTGTAAGACTAGAGTGAAGGCAGCTAGTCATCACCACCCACCGCCAACTGTTGGTCTACTCTTTTACCAACAAATATTGGGATTGACTGTTACATCATAATGCCCCCATGGCTGAAAGGGCGAGCATGTTTGGTGGGATGGGGATTCGAACCCACGACCCTCAGATTGCAAGTCAAGCACCCTAACCACCTGGCCATACTCTTTAAGAATGACAAGACCCCCACTGTATGACAGAGTAATCTGTATTCCCTATTTGTGTCTTTATTTAAATACCATTAGTTTCCTGAGCCATTAGGTGAATAAGGCAGAGATCAGACATCAAAACTTTGTCATAACTTCAGCTACTTATTGCAGTGCTACAGCATCAGATGTTACAGTACATACAATTTTTTTTTAGGATGTCCTCTCGTGCGATTTCTGTGGTACTTCAGTTATTGTAAAAACTGAATGGAAAAGGTACCACTAAAAATCCTAACCACATCAAGGTAACTATCCAGAATTCTAAGTATCTTGGGTATCCTTTTCAATCAGAATTTGTCCAAGGTAACCACTCTGCCAACACTAGTTTAAACCAACCTTCTGCTTCCGCCATGCTAATGTGATCTGTAGTTCGATGTGTCTTAACACTATTAGAATTGGTGAAAACTAAGCAGCATGCTGGACATTTGCGAGACTGAGACTTCAGTTGGTGTTTCTGAAGATGTAGGAAAAAATTCTGGGTCATCCCAATCTTCTGGACAGGAGATATACGAGCAGTGAACACTTCCAAGCAGTAATGACACTGGAACTTGTCAGAACCATTATGAACCTGGCAAACAACAAACAAAGAAAAACAAAAAAATGAGATCTTAAGTGCACTACAACTGTTTTTTTTTTACTAAATAAAATAACAGCAAATAAAAGCAATATATTTATTAAATAATACTAGGATTTCAAACATTTGTAATTGTTTTCTAAAGCTAGCTAGCAAAACTTACTAATTGTAGTGTTCATTGACTGGATTATTACTTGAATAATTCTCTTCATATCTTATAGTAAATAAAGAGTTATTTCACTCTTTTTTTTTTGTTAACAGTAATAGGAGTAAACTCACGAGTTAATGCCATTTATTGATTAACACATTAACTGCTGCAATTCTAGACATTATCTATGGCAGGTGCTGATAAAAGTTTTAATGCATTATCATTGTGTTTTCACTTTAAAAAACAGTAATAATAGAAATTAGAAACATGTACATCTAGAAATTTATTTAGATGCTATTTGTAGAAAATCACTTTATTCATATAAAATCCAAAAAGCCAATTCAAATACATACTTATCATGATATACATGTCATATGATGAATACATCAACATTTTTTGTGGTACAAATTGAAGGATGGGTCCAAACAAATACCAGGGGATTCTGGACACGTATTATAGTTGACAGGCCCAAACAAATACCAGGGGATTCTGGACA
>NW_013670320.1:23709-26575 GCF_000517525.1 Limulus polyphemus
TCTGGACACGCATTATAGTTGACGGGCCCAAACAAATACCAGGGGATTCTGGACACACATTATAGTTGACGGGCCCAAACAAATACCAGGGGATTCTGGACACACATTACAGTTATAAGTTGAATCTTTGCTTTTTCCCTTTTCGCAGAGTAATCTGCACTTTTTTTGATTGTTTTACCACTTGTACCAATTTTGCATTTTGTTGGCAAGTGTTCAAAATCTTTAGCTTTTGGTGATTTACATGTGATGGAGTTGGTAAAAGGTCCTTTTTTGTCATCAGAAGAAAATCATTCTGTCATTTTGTTGGCAAATGTTCAACATCTTTAGCTATTGGTCATTTTCTTGCAATAGAGATGGTAAAAGCTCCTTTACTGTCATCAGGCCAAAATCATACATTGTTGTTCTGTTCCCAGAGTCATTTGTAATATATGAATACAAGTTGTCTTATCCCACCTTCTGGTTTGTCTCGAGCAAGGATAATATGATAACATCTGATCTTGCCTATCGATTCCACCGATATATACACATGGAAATATGAAGAGATCAAGTAGTTGGTGATCCACACGTGTGTCGTGATCATTTGTGAATGAATACTAAAAGTGCACGTGTACATCCTCAGTAGTGAACATGTTAAAAGTTATCTGAAAATCTTAATTTATACTTGCACTCCACTAGTGGACTTGAAAAACTTCTTAGATAAGATCTTGTTTATTTATCTCATACAACAAAAAATTCTTGGTTTAAAAAACATGCAATAAACTACTTGAATCGCCTGTCATTACTAGCTAACTGTATTTATAATAATCACCTACTGAGAATGAAAATAAATCTACACACCTGTTGGAAATGTTCTAGCACTTGCTGATGCATTGAAGCCCTGAAGCTACAAACCTTACAGACATACGGCATTTCACACTCTACATGCACAGATTTCATATGAGCACACAGAGTAAATCTGGATGAAAAAGCCTGATTACAAATATGGCAAGTTGAAGCATCCATCTTCATATGCACCTGTAAACCATACACAAGGCAACATTCACAACTTTACATCTCTCTACTATAATCGTTTTAAACATGAACTCAATGCTTTTACTGCATTAAAAGTCTAACAAATTTCATAAAAAAAAACACTTATTACTAAAGAAATGAGATGTTTCTACAGGTATCTGGAACTGCAAAACTACAGTTTATTATTTTATTTATAACACGCATATATCAACATTATACTGGAGCAAATATATAGATTCATAGACACTCTTTCACATTCTTTAAAATCAAACAAAAATTACAAGTACGACACAGTAGATATTAGATTTAACATGTTTAAACAATATTTGTAATTCTATGAATTGATGAGTGAAGAGAAAAGAATAAGAATTATTTTTTTAACCTTGGCAGATCACAATGGGATCTATACTATGCTGTCACTTCCTTTAATAGTGTTTCATTCATTCGCATCATCCACTGCCAATTTGGTTTTTCATTAATTACACGACTCATCAGGCTGATTGTAATATGTAAGACAAATAGTGGTCTGGATAGTAGTTAAATCATCAATTTTCATGAACTAAATTAATTTAGTAAATTATAATAATTATCAATTATATTTAACTTTCTTGTGAGTCAGATTTTTAAGTGTAAAAACTAATAATATTATTTTATTTAAAATTAATTTAGTAACGACAGTCAAATCAACATATTTTAACAAACATCAGATATTAGTAGGCTGCTACCATCAAAACATTATGAATGAACACAACTCCAAGTTGGAGAGTGAGTATTTTACCGTTTCAATGTGACACTGCATGCTGAAGGGTGTCTCAAAGTCTCTGAAACAGTACTTGCACTGCGTGAGGTCACTCAAGTCTGGGTTTTTCTGTCGTGTGTTCTCAATGTGACAATTTATGTGCTTCATGACTTTAATGTTGTTGTCTAACACCTTCTTGCAAAAATGACACTAAATAAAAACAATAACTCTTAACAGATTTCAATTTGTTTCCTATATAATTCAACAACAGTTACAAGTAAAGATTTCTTTAAAGCTAGTTGAGGGAGGGGGTTAGCCCCGAGAGATAAATTTTGAAAAGATTCCATACTATAAAATAAATATTCAGTAGTTAATAAGTAATGAATATATATCTTGACACACTTCAAAATAACCAGATTCCACAATTTCTATGACTTTTTAAACAGTATTTTCCTTTGTTAATTGTTGGGGGGGGGGACATTATTAAACCTTCTGATATATGAGAAAGTATGATTTATGAATTATACAAATGTTCTTAAGACATGAAATAAATCCCCCACAATAAAATGAATATTTTGAATACAAAAAAAAGTTAGTGGGCAATGACTCATCAACAGTGACTGACAATCATTTTGAACCATGGTGGGTTAACCTTCTCCAGATAGGTCAAGGGTCAAAGGCCATATCATCATACTTATTGACTTGCATCCAAAATTTTATTGAACTACTATTTAATGAATTTATGTTAATAAGTTTGGTATGAAACTGTAGATTATAATCCAAATTTTTGTATTATACATTATTTAATTTCTTGATTTAAAAATAAATATTAAAACAACACAGTTAAACATCGATTTATGTGTGTCACATGGTATGTTGAATGCAGCACTGGTTCAAATTAGATGTTTGTGATGCCATAATACTAAAATCTATAGTTTTGTATGAGTCAGGAACTCAAATTACTGATATTGACAAGCTAGAACCTCGTATCTTTTCTATTTGCAGAGATATCACTCAGGTAATAAACAAAACACAGTGGCACCCTGGTCATCTCTTTCTATTTTTGGAAACGTTCCCTTATATCCACTTACTTCAATATACGACCTGTGAATAACT